>NC_061111.1:135621587-135823908 GCF_002878395.1 Capsicum annuum
GCGACGGGGGTCGGGGACCGGGCGAGGGAGAAGGAGAGAGGGTAGGGAGAGAGAGCCATTAGAGCGGCGCCGGCGGTCGGCGCTGGGGACCGAAGGTCGGGTCGGGTCGGCGCCGACGGTCGGCGACGGCGACGGGGGCCGGGGACCGGGGCGAGCGGGAGAGAGAGGGTAGGGAGAAAGAGAGAGGTTAGAGAGAGAATAGGGAGAAAGAGAGAGGTTTCACAATTGTGAAACTAGATTTACAAAATAACAACTTCAATATCTAATACACACCTAATCTCTATACACTAATTTGACCCTATTATAATAATTATCATATTTTCCACTAACTTAATCTAACCTTAAAAAAAGTGAAATAACCAAGAATTTTCGTACTACTACTGCTACTTAACCTAACTCCACCGCCACATCATTATTCTATAATTCCTTAATCATTCCTGTCATCATTCTTGTCCTGTCACACGTATACCAAATAACGACGACAACCCGGCCTATAGAAATTCATGTCAAACGATGCGTATGTATATCTTAGCAATTGAATGAATCAAAGAACATTGACACACTCATCGGTAATTCTTAATTGTGGCTGAGACGTGAATGCGGCACCACTTCACTTCCTCAAAGAATTCTCTTTTGTTTCTGTGTTGTTGTGTTCTAGGTGTTAAGTGGGAGGTGACAAAAAAGTGTTTAAATTAAAAATGGTGATAACTTTGACCAGCTAAGGTCAAAATTTTATTTAAATTGTGATTAAGTTAATTGGGGTATAAAGTGTAATTTTTTTAAAAAATTTAATTTTTTAAAATATCCTCCAACTCCAAATTTCAAATTTTAGAGTCCCTCCTTTTCTTATCTTTCAATTTTTCTTCTTCTTTTTTCTTTCTCCCCATCTTCTTCTTATTTTTTCTCTCTATGGATTTTCCTCTTCTTCCATCTTCTCTTTTTCTTTTTCTTTCTTTTTTCATTTCATTCTTCCTTTTTCAATTTTTATGGACTATTTTAAAAAAAAATTTGAAAAGTTTGAAAAATATTTTTTTGATTTCTTTTAAAAATGAATGAAGAAATAATTTAGCAAATTCAGCAACTACGAGAGTTGCTTCAATAACTACGGTAATTGCTGCAACAACTATTATTAGTTGTTGTGTTACAACAATTATCGAAGTTGTTGTAGCAATTATCGAAGTTGCCGCAGCAAATATCGAAGTTGTTGCAGTAACTTTGACTGTTGCTGCAGTAACTTCGATTGTTGCTGCAGCAACTTCAATACTTACTTAATTTCTGAAAAAGATATGATTGGAGGCGGAGCCTACGAAAAAGTAATATTTATGATAAAAATGGAGGTGGTGTTGTTGGTGGTGACGCCGAATGAGAAGATAACATTTATTGTGGTGTTGATAGCGACGGTGGTAGAGGAGAAAGAAGAAAAATAGGCAATAATTATGTATAGGGAGAAAATAAAGGTGAATCAATGGTAGTGATAGTGATAGTGGAGGAAGAAGAGGTGGCGGCTGTGGGCGGCAACAAAACGGGTGTGGAGGAGGAGTGGTGATGGTGGTGTAGGGATCTTTGTGTAAATATAGGGTAGGGGTCTTTGTGTAAATAATAAAACTTGAGGGTTTTAACATTCGTGTCATTAACACTAATTTTAAAATTGTCACCTTTACTCAATATTTAAGACTTGTGTCACTCTTTTTTTGTTTTGAAACTTTTTTATCACCCTTAATTAATTTGCCCAAGTTAAGCCTACCAGATTTCAATTAAGTTGAAAGTAGGTCATGTGATATAGGTTATAGGGTAGTTTATGAGTTTGTTAATTTGGTCTAATTATCCCGTAATTTAATTAATTATCTAAAATAACCCAACACTTTAGATAGACCCTCAAAATTTATTTCGAAACCCCATAGACATAAATTAAATATGTATATTGAATAAAAAGTACATTCCGGACCTATTGAAAATATTACGACACTAATGTGAGGTCGTCTCGATTAAAGGTTGACTATTATCGGGTTTAACTATCTCAACTCAATAACCCCATTAATGACTTAAATTACTTTCTAACACCACAAGAATTGGTATTACTCATTTCGTGTGTCATAATTCATGCACACCAACTACGGAGAGAGCTAAAATAGAAAAGATGAGAAAATTCCACAAACGACCGGGAGGGTCGTTACATTAGATACCAATTAAACAACCGTTCGTCCCTAAACAAGCAAACACAAGACATGAAGGAGAAACAAGGAATTACCTGAATCAACAAAAATATATGAATACTTACTACACATGTCTACTTCGGTCTCCCGAGTGGTCTCCTCAATAGGACTATTCTTCTACTGGACCTTCACAGTCACAGTCTCCTTAATCTTGAACTTACGAAAAACCAAATATCTAGCTGAGTCTATGTTTACCCCCACCACCTCAGACTCAAAAGGTTCAATCAGCATACAACAACATAAGGCATATTCTTCACTCATATATATGCAACCGTCCTATACCGACTGATAAATATAGGTGCATACTGGTGATAGGCGATGCACATGCAGGAATGATTGCAAAATACACAATCAATATCACAACTCATCATCACTGTCCTCATCAGGACCATCATCATCGTAATCAACCTCCGGGCTTGTCGGATATCAATACATCACCTATAGTATCCTTCGGCCTTGCCGGGTATCAACATATCATAAATATATCCTTCGGCCTTAGTGCATATCAACATCATCACAACAGTATCCTCTGGCCGTGCCGAGTATAAACATATCATCATAATAGTCATTACCAAATAACATACACTAAAATACTTAAAATGATAGTCATATTACCATAGAATATCTATCTCGTCAATACTTCTCAACTACTCGTTATTAGCTAACCAACACTTATTATAATAGAATCACCAATTTGCTAGTCATCACATAACCTCTACTTATTAGTCTAAACATTATCCTTCACATAATCCTTATTCACGGAATAACAACTAACTACTATTTATTTAATAGCCAACATCTAACATCTAGTCAAGGTTCATCACTAGACCAAAACCTTCATTTATCCACCAGTAATTATTATCAACTAATCATCCTATATCCGTTAATCATTATTAGACAACACATTACTACTTGTCATCTAACCATTTTTTATTAACTGACACCATTCATTATCTAACCATTGTTTACCAACTAATCCTTACTTAACTATTCATTAGTTAACCATTTAGAAACTATTCAAAGTTATTAACTAGTCACCTCTTATTACCAACATCTCTTATTATCTAGCCTCATTAACACACAACTCCTCGTTTATCGACTAATCGATATCACAAACTTAGTCATCAATACCAACTAATCTTTACCTATGCTAGACCCGACCTCACCATAAGTCACACATTAACCATCGCTAGCTACCATGTTTCAACTAAGCAAGATTTATTAACTAATACATTAGATTCCTAGCCACCACCAGTATCCAACCAATAAAGTTGTAAGCAACATACCGCATCTTCCTCCGTCCCATATTAGAGAGATATGTATATAAACATATATGTATTCATAAACTATAATCGTATCCTTTACACTGATAAACACTCATCGGATATTCAATCATTATCATAACACAGCCCTTGGCCCATCAATTTATCCGGAATAGTCACAACATCATAATCATGGCCTTAGGCCCATATACATATCCGAAACTCATATCAATAATCATATTTATAAGACATAGCATATCTCTAATAATCTCACATATAGGAGGTATCTCATATATTGGAGGCATAATATAAATAGACAGGTAATTATCTATAGGATATCTTATATCGATAAGTGATACATCATGACTATGAGGATTATCACCTCTCTAGACCAATTTACATATCTAATAGGAAATAGCATCTCTATAGGCCAATCATCAAGTTTAAGAGGAAATAGTATCTCTATAGGCCACATAACGTATCTAGGAGGAATATCATCTCTAAATGCCCACTATCACTTCCACAGGAAGTATCATAACTATAACTCAAAAGCTACAATCCGAGAACATCAATACAAGTTACCAAGTTATGAAGCAACCCTATTCTAAGATTTACTAGCCTCATCTATGTCTAATATCCACAACTAAGTCCATAAGACTTAACACAAATCTAGGCCTAAGTGGGCCAGACTGTCCTACTTATAATCCTCAATTTTCATAATTAGGCATACTATGCCCCAAACTAGGCTAAGGTATCTAGTTTATCTTCTAGATGTCAAATAAGCCATATTCAAGCCTAAGATAGCAACTTCGACTAGAAACAAAGGTACTCAAGTCAACTCGACTAGAAACAAAGGTACTCAAGTCAACTCTACCCAACTTGCAGTTTCAAGAATGCCACACTAGCCCAATAAGACTAAATATACAAATCATGCTTTAAATACTAAAATCACATCACAAACATAGGTTTACATCATAAACACACTACAACTAATCTAAACTCGAGAGGGAAAGAAATAGGATTCAAGAAGGGTATAAACATGCCATTTTACGGGTCCCAAGCCTGCATCTAAACTCCAAACATCAACAATCGAGGCCAAGTCATCCTACTCATAATCAAGCTTAACATCCATATCCACACGCAACATATATCACACATCATCTATAAAGAAAGGTAGAAAAAAGCTTACCAGAACCCACACGTAGAAAACTTTGCATCAAGATTTTTCTCTTCTAACAAACCCAAAATAATCCTTAAGTGATTTTCATGTTCCTTTTTATTCTTTGAATAAACCAGAATATCATCAATAAAGATAATCACGAAAGAATTCAAGTAGGGTTTAAATATCCCATTTATCAAACTCATAAAAGCGGTTTGGGCATTAGCCAGCCGAAAAGATATCTCAAGAAACTCATAGTGCCCATACCCGGTTCGAAAAGCAATCTTAGGAATATCATTGAGATGAATCTTAAGCTGATGATACCCCGAGCTCAAATCAATCTTAGAAAATATGGATGCACCCTGTAACTGGTAAAATAAATCATAGATACGGGGCAAAGGGTACTTATTATGGAATGTAACTTTGTTCAACTGCCTATAGTCTATACACATACGAAGACTACTATCCTTCTTTTTCACAAACAAGGTAGGAGCACCCCCTGGAGAGGCAATCGGATGGATAAAACCTTTACTCAACAAATCCCGCAACTAATTCTTTAGCTCCATCAACTCAGTCGGAGCCATCCTATAGCTAGGAATAGAAATATAACGAGTACCTGGCTCTATATCAATACATAAATCAATGTCATAGCCTGGTGGCATACCAGGAAAATCTTCAGGAAAAACCTCTTGGAACTCACATACCATAGAAACTGACTCAATAGATGGGACCTCTACGAAGGTATCCCAAAGATGTGCTAGGAAGGCCAAACAACCCCTCCCAATTAACCTCTTTGCACATAGAAAGGAAATAAGTTTTATTGGAGTAGGACTATAATCATCCTCCTACTAGAGTCTATCCATTCTCGGCGTAACCACAATCACTGTCTTAGCATAACTGTCCAGTATAGCATGATACAGAGACAACCAACTCATACCCAAAATTATATCAAAATCTACCATGTCTAGAATCATAAAATTTGCCCAAGTTTGATACCCTATAAACATAACTGAACAAGAACGATAAATCCTACCAACAACATTAGAATTACTAATAGGAGTAGACATGTGAATTGGAAAGTAAAGTAAATCACACACCATGTCCAAACCCACAACAAAATTGATAGACACATATAAGAGAGAAAGAAAAACCAAGATCAAATAATACAGTGGCCATCCGATCACAGACAAGAATAGTACATGTAATGACAACGTCTAATACTGCAACCTCGGGCCTACCTGGAAAAGCTTAGATATGGGCCCTACTACCAATTTGAGCGTCATTTTTATCAAGCTGAGAACCACCTTGATGAGGTTAATTACCACACCTACCTACCTGGTACCACTAAGACCACTCTGTGACGACCTCTACCATTACCACCACCTACCCTACATGCTAGAACTAGAGATCGAGGAGCCTGCTGCTGGCCAAACTAACCATAATACCTCAAATTAGGGCAAAACTTCCTAATGTGACTCACTTTACCACACCCATAACATACTCAAACACCCTAGAATAAGAACTATTGAAATTGCTTCCTCTGCGAGCATCTTTTTCTACTGCCTTAGCATAACCTACTTGCTTTATGCCCTCACCACATCTTGACATCCCCTTCAAAATGAAAGGTAACTCGTTTTACACCATGCCTCTCAACCACACCCATCTTCGAGAATAAGAATGAAAGAAGTCAGATACCAATTAGAATCGCCAGATACCAATTGAAATATGTAATAGCACGTAAGAAAGAAGAATTTGTATTTTCCTAATGTCCTATAGCCTCACGAAGAAAAGTACAGACGTCTCTGTACCGTTCTGTAAGACTCTACTAGATATATTCTTGTACAACGAGATCAACGATCCCAGGGCTCTGATACCAACTTTGTCATGACCCAAACGACCATGAGTGACACCCATACTAATCTTTCTATGGTAGAACCATCTATACCGAACCATTACCCAATCACTAAGTCAATATTAGGATGATATTATCATAAAATCAACATAATAACAATAATCTAGGACCAATCATTATTAATGCGAAAGTCAAACAAACTACTTACTGAAATATTTAAGACCCAGAAGTCATCGTACAAAAAATTCTAAACAATGATGATGTCCAAATAGATATCCAAAAATAACGTGAATAAAGAATGTTTCATTGCCCAAAAGATGGACAAGAAGAAATAGGATGACCCATAATAACCTGGAGACAGAGTGCTCACCCTTGGATCAAGATCTGCTATCAAACTCTAGAGGTGAGATCATGTCTAAGCCTTTAGAACACTTTCTGCACTCAACAAAAGAAGAGTACATTGTATTAATCAATAATACATCAACAACAGGTCAAACAGTGCTCACAAACAAACCACATAACCATCAAGAGTATCAACCATACAGTAAACATCCACAGAATTAACACAAATATGTACACACATTCTATGAGACTTATTTTTTCCTAAATAGTTATGACCCACAGGGAACAATCTATGTTCATGTACCGTACTGGCGTGGTACCAGATCTACCATATACATATTCGTACCAGTGTGGTACCTGATCCAATATATACATATTCGTACCGGCATAGTACCCGATCCAACATCTACATATTCATACCGGTGTGGTATCCGATCTAACATATATATATCCGTATCGGAGTGGTACCCAATCTGACATATACATATCCTTACCGGCATAGTACCCGATCCAACATATATAAGCAATATTAATATCAAATTTACACTATCTCACAATATATAATACGATGTACCAAGTTTATGTCATGACCCGATCCAAGGCCCTGGCCGTGACGGGCATTCCGAACCATGGAGGCTCGAGACCATTCTCTAATTGGAAATCATATACATAATTCTTATACTATAAGGAAATGTGGAAAACATAGCAAAACAAAAACATGGTCATTATCTTTTACTTCAACTGAATAATACGAATATAAGTTCATAAATATTCAAAAACACATGACACTGGTCTGTGAAATCTCTAACAAACTAAAAACAACTTCTGTCTGAAACATGGGACAAAGGCCCCAGTCAGACTATGCACTAAAATCAAATGATAATGTCTCATAACAAGGCCTTTCAAAATAAGGGAGGCTCACCAACTGTAATAAATGATAAACAAATCTACTACTTACCGAAATCCCGAGACTATGCCTCAGATCCTGTAATATAGGGGGATCAATACAAATGCACTGGTCTGTGAAACAATCCAAAATAACGTGTCTTTATACAACATAATGAGAGACTTTCATAAAATAATGAACATAATGCATAACTGAAAACACATGGGCATACTTAATGAACTTCAAAATACTTCTTTGAAACCATGACTCACTCTTTATCTTACTTCTGATCTAGATAGATCACCCTACATACATGGTAATCCATGGGCTATGTGGATCCTGCTCATAACCCGACGACCAGGCTCCTAATCCAAGTTTGCCGCAAGGATGGGAAATATCATGAAAAAGTATGCCTACTTGCCGACATACCATGCTATCCCACTTGCTAAATAGCATATAAGGACCCATATCGGCAAAACAAGGTTTCAGGATAAGAGTTATCTGAACTCAAGCCTTCTTCAAGTAACCAACTAGCTATCTTTAAGCCCAATTTTTTATTTCTTAAGAACCATACTCTATACCTTTACAATATTTATTTCATTCATGTTAAGGGCAAACCATAATAGGTATCGTCATACCTAGGCTTGCAAGCCATTACATATTATGTCATAAATCATAGCCTTTTTTATAAAAAAAAAAAGTCATTTAAGTGGCCACCCCCAGCGATTCAAAAAGTTCATGAGGACACTCTTAATTCAAATCACATGTAGACATATACAAAATAATTCTTCTAAAATAAATTATCATGTGGTGGCCAATCTTTATTTAAAATTCATCTATCTCTTTTTATCAACAAAATGAACACTTGTAATTAAGGAGAATTTTCCCTCTCATTATGTCATAAACCATGTCAATCACAACAACAATAAGGAACTTACTTTCAAAACACTAGTCCATGCATTTGAAATAATTCACAACCCATTTAGACAATATTACTCATATCAAGAGAGGGAACTCGTTGATCATGCTCTCAATTAAACTTTTCAAAATGGAACACGTATATGCATAAGGGGTACAATTCAATTCCACAAAAAAAGGTTCAATGTAATCTCTCTCTCTCTCTCTCTCTCTCTCTCTCTATATATATATATATATATATATATACACACTTTCATCAAAATGACTCCATAACATGCTTTTTGAATCAACATCAAAACTCTTCTTTGTAACATGATCATAAATCCTTAAACTTGACAAAACCATAAAAACTTATGTCCATGAAGTTTTAGGATAGTCCCACATACCTTATGCTACTTAATTGGAAGATTGAAACCCTAGTCTTGTCTCTTTTCTTGAAAATCTTAAACCTAAAGGTTGGATTCTTGATCTTAGAGAGAGTTAGGGTTATGTTTTTTAGAGAAACTGAGTAGTTTTCGGCATATAATGCCCTAATGACAATTTAATCTACCATTATCACAATTTGGAGTTGTGGGGAAAAGTGAAAATTGCCCTTCGAAATTAAAATTTGCAACCAAAACCCATTTTTAAGGACCACCGCATTACGTTAGGTGTCTCAACGCTATAGGCATCACGATGTGGTGCAATCACGGTGACCTACTATTTTTTAAATCCAAACACGTCTCAAACCTCATTTGAAAAATTCAAAACTCCCCCGAGACATCCCCTTTACACCCCTGAATATGAATCAACTCAAAAATCTATATCTCGGGGTCGGGAAGATCAACTTAAAAATCATTAAAGTTAAGGGCTTAAAAATATGACTAAGTCTTTTAATACTTAGAAGAATTTTAGGTTGTAAGTTCTTTATGCATTCAGATAAAAGTGGTATCGATTCGAGAATGCTATGGGGTGTTATATTATCCCCTCCTGGGATAATTCATCCCTGAATGATGACTCGGTACACAAACAAGCATGATCTCAAGCACACTAAGGAAAAAGATAGAGAGAGAAGTATATGATTTGTACCTTCAATATCGTTATCCATAGTTTCAAAAAGATCCTGGTACCTCATACGCATGTCATCCTCTGATTCCCTAGTAGCTTCCTCAGCCTTTTGACTCCTCCACAACACCTTAACTGAAACAATTTCCTTACTCCTCAACTTCTGTACTAGGCGATCCAAGATAGCAATGGGTTCTTCTTCATACGACAATGAGTATTTTACCTTGATCTCCTCTACAAGCAGCAAAAGAAAATGGTCTCCAATACACTTTTTTAACATGGATATATGAAATACCGGATGTACAAAAGCCAAACTCACTGGAAAATCTAACTCATATGCAACTCTACCGACCCTTCTCACAATCTGGCATGGTCCTATATAACAAGGACTAAGCTTCCCTTTCTTTCTGAATTGCATGACTCCCTTCATAGGGGAGAATTTTAGAAATACTCAATCACCAACCTCAAACTCTAACTCCCTTCTTCTAACATCGGCATAGGACTTTTGGCGGCTCTGAGCTATCTTAAGTCTCTTCCTAATGATCTTCACTTTCTCTATTGCCTGGTGAACAAGGTCAGGCCCAAACAGCCAGGTTTTTCTCACTTCATACCACCCAATCGGAGACCTATACATCCTCAAATAAAGGGCTTCAAAAGGAGCCATCTGAATACTGGAATGATAGCTATTATTGTAGGCGAACTCTATCAATGGCAAATGGTCCACCCAACTCCCTTTAAAATCAATCATGCTGGCCCTTAACATATCTTCCAAGGTCTGAATGGTGAGTTCTTCTTGCCCATCTGTCTGAGGGTGAAAGCCAGTACTAAGGTTTACTTGGGTACCTAAACATCTCTAAAAAGACCTCCAAAATTGAGAAGAAAATTATGTACCTAGATCGGATATAATGGACATGGGAGCCCCATGTAATCAGATTATTTCCTGAATGTACAACTTAGCATAGTCATCTCCGAATAATTTATCCGTACGGGAAGAAAATAAGATGATTTAGTTATCATGTCTACAATCACCCAAATGGAATCATATTGGTTTTAGGACCTCGGAAGTCCTGTAGTGAAATCTATGTTAATTATCTCCCTCTTTCATATAAGCAAAACTATCTCTTGGGAAGTCCCATCTGGCCTCAAATGTTCAAATCTTGACTTCTTGACAATTCAAACACTTAGCCACAAAGTTAGAAACATCCCATTTCATACTATTCCACCAGTAAATAGCTTTAAGGTCATGATACATTTTAGTAGAGCAAGGGTGAACAACATACCTGGAAGTATGAGCTTCATCCAGTATTGTTTCTCATAACCCATCTATATTCGACACACATAGCCTACCTTGATACCTCAGAATCCCATCACCACCGATTTCAAATGCCATTACCTTCTATTGACCAATATCTTTCTTGATCTACATTAGAATGGGATCTCTGATTTGTTTTTCCCTGACCTCTACACATAAGGATGATTTATCCACTTCATGAACGAATGCCCCTCCATCTTTGGAATCCAGGAGTCGGACTCCCAAATTTACAAGACGATGAATATCCTTCACTATATCCCTCTTTCCCTTCTCAACATGAGAAAGAGTGCCCATTGACAATCTACTTAGGGCGTCAACCACCACATTGGCCTTGCCCGAATGATAATACAGGCTCATTTCATAATCCTTAAATAATTCCAACCACCACCTCTACCTGAGATTCAATTCTTTTTGCATGAAGACATACTGTAAGCTTTTGTGGTTAGTAAAAATATCAACATGCACCCCATAAAGATAATGTTTCCAAATCTTTAGCGCGAATACCATAGCCGCCAATTCTAAATAATGCGTGGGGTGATTCTTATCATGCACCTTCAGCTGCCTAGATGCATAAGCCGCTACCTTACCATTCTTCATGAGCACACATCCAAGTCCCACTAGGATGCATTACAGTACACAACAAAGCCCTCTGTACCCTTAGGAAGGGTCAAAACTGGTGCGGTAATTAATTTGTCTTTCAATTTCTCAAAGTTATTCTCACAGGAGTCAGACCACAAAAATTTTACCTCTTTCTGTGTCAGTCTATTAATTGGGGTAGCTATGGAGGAAAAACTCTCTACAAACCTTCTATAATACCCTGCTAAACCCAAGAAGCTCTGGATATCGATTGGAGTCGTGGGTCTAGGACATTTTCTCATTACCTTAACCTTTTGGGGGTCAAGCTTGATCCCTCACTAGAAACAATGTGCCTCGGGAAAGCAATATCACTAAGCCAGAATTCACACTTGGAAAACTTGGCATACAACTCATGATCTTTGAGGGCCTGGAGGGTGATTCAGAGGTGATTGGCATGATCCTCCTCATTCTTATAATACACCAAGATGTTGTCAATAAAGACTATGACGAACAAATCTAGAAATTGATGAAACACCCTATTCATTAGGTCCATAAAACCTACAAGGGCATTAGTCAGCTCGAAGGACATAACTAAGAATTCATAGTTATCTAATGAGGTTTAGAAGGCTATTTTGGGAATATCAGCCTCCCTAACCTTCAAATGATAATACCCCAAATGGAGGTCTATTTTAGAGAAATATTTGGCACCTTAGAGTTGGTCAAAAGGACCATCAATACTAAGAAGAGGGTATTTGTTTTTAACTGTGACCTTATTTAGCTGATAGTAGTCTATACATATATGAAGAGATCCATTTTTATTACGCACGAAAAGTATAGGTGCAACCCAGGGAGAAACACTAGAATGGATAAAGCCCTTGTCTAGAAGATCTTTTAACTGTTCTTTCATCTCTTTCAATTCTACAGGAGCTATTTTGTTTGGCAAAATAAAAACAGGATGAGTGTTCAACAATAATCAATGCTAAAATCTATCTCCCTATCAGGTGGTATCCCAGAGAGATCATCGGGAAAGACTTTCGGGAATTCAATAACTAAAGGAACAGACTGGAGGAAAGGACTTTCAGTACTGGAATCACTAACCTGAATAAGGTGATACAAACAACCCTTGGACATAAGCTTATGGGCTCTAAGATAAGATATGAACTTTTCCTTAGGTGCCAAAGAATACCCCCAACTCTATCACTGGGTCATTAGGAAAGGAGAAAGTGACCTTTTGGGTTCTACAGTCTAATGTAGAATAACACGAGCGGAGCTAATCCATTCCTAAAATAGTATTAAAGTCAATCATGTCAAGCTCTACAAGATCCGCCACAGTATCATGATTATAAACAGACACAACATAATTTTTGAACACCCCCTATCCACAATAGAGTTACCAATAAGGGTGGAAATAGAGAAAGGCTCCAGAATATTTTCAGGCTCAAAACCAAAACCAACTGCCATATAAGGGGTCACATAAGACCAGGTAGACCCGGGATCAAGTAACATATATACATCATGGGAGAAAATTTGCAACAAACCCGTAATAACATTTGTCGAAGCCTCAGCATCCTGGAAGTTAGATAAAGCATATAACCTATTGTGAACACCTTCAGTAGCCAAAGTATTACCCTTGGGTGGTGGAGGAGCTATGGAGTTTGTCTGAGACTTAGCACCCCTAAAATTCCCCTTTGCAAAGGGACAGTCTCTCTGAAAGTGACCTACCTAACCACAAGTATAGCACACATTACTCCCAAGGTAGCATCTCCGCAGGTGATTCTTCCCACCCGACTAACAGTGAGGATACGGCCTAGCAGGCTAAGCCACGATCCCTTGGGACTGAGTTCCTTGTATCCTTGGCCTACTATTATGTTGGGATTATTAAACCACTGATCAACTAGAGGTCTGAAAGTAGGGGCACTAGCTAAAGACTGAACGTTACTCCTAAATGTCTTCTTCGACAACTTATTACCCCAGTTACTACCTTGGTGCTGATTGTTATTTTGGTTTGTAGACCTAGCTCTTTTTGTTTGCCTTTCCTTTTTCCTTACCTCAGCCAGCCTTTTTTTGGCTCTTCAACTTGCTGCATATGAATGGACAACCTGGAGAAATCTATATCTCTATTCAGTATTACTCCCTTGCATTCTAACACCAAGTCATTTGAAAGACCAGATGCAAACTTCCTCATGCGAGCCCTCATGTTGCCCACTAACTCTGGAGCATAACAGGACAACTGAGTGAACTTCAATACATACTACTTAACACTCATCTTTCCTTGTTTTAGATTCACAAATTCTTTAGTTTTTACCTCTCTCAGCTCCTGGGGAAAAAATAATCCAGGAAAGCTTTTACAAACTCACCCTACACAGAAGGTTCAACATCACCACCCTTCAAATTCTCTCACTCATTGTACCACTGGTTAGCTACGTCCTTCAACTAATAGGCTGCTAACTCAACCCCCTCAACTTCATTAGCATGAATAACTCTGAAATTTTTCTCCATTTCATCAATGAACCCTTGGGGGTCCTCCTCAACCTTTGTGCTAGTAAAGATGGGTGGGTTTAGCCCCATGAGTTGGCCAACCCGAGTAAGTTCAGACGAACCAGACATAAAACCCACATCTTTAGACCGACGGTCCTGAGAAGCCACCAGCTGAGCAATTGAAACTTCTCTCTGAGGAGGCTATGGACGGTTAACACCGTTCTATAGAGCCTGAGGTGGACTAGTTAGAACTGGAGTAACAAACTCTGGGGTACGAGCTCTATTATGGGTTCGCATCCCATGAGCAAGACGAATATCCTCAGCTTAGGTATTTTGTTCGTTGGTTTTACGAGGAGGCATAATTAATTTCTGAAATATAGAAAATCATTGATTAGAGAACATCCAGACTCTATTACACGAACTAAATCATGAAAAAAAAGAGACATTCCTAAATGCCTAGTAGTTTTCTCCTTATAAGTGTGGTGCACTACACATCCATAAACAAGACTCTACCCAACACAATTTTGCAGACACCCTGGGACCATGATGAACCTGGATCTAATACAAAGTTTTTCATGACCCGAATTGAGGCCCTGGCGGTGATGAGCATCCCGAACCATGGAGGCCCGAGAGCCCTTCTCTAACTGGAAATCATATACACAATTTATATACTATAAGAAAATGTGGAAAACATAGCAAAACAGAAACATGGTTATTCTTTTTTACTTCAACTGAACAATACGAATATAAGTTCATAAATATTTAAAAACACATGACACTAGTCTGTGAAAACTCTGAAAACATGAAAATGACTTCTGTTTGAAAACTAAATAAGGCACCCAGTCGAACCATGCACTAAAATCAAATGATAATGTCTCATAACAAGGCCGTCCGAAGTAAGAGAGACTCACCAACTGCAACTGCTAATAAAAAAATCTACTTCTTAGCGAAACCTCGGGATTGAGCCTCAGATCCTGAAATATAGGGGGTTAATACAAATGTAATGGTATGTGAAGCAATCCCAAATAATGTGTCTTTATACAACATAATGAGAGCCTTTCGTAAAACAATGAACATAATGCATAAGTGAAAATACATAGGCATAATTTAATGAACTTCAAAACACTTCTTTGAAATCATGACTCACTCTTTATCTTACTTCTGAGCTAGATGGATCACCCTACATACATGGTAATCCACGGGCTATGTGGATCCCGCCTATAACCCGGAGGCCAGACTCTCAATCTAAGTTTGCCGTAAGGATGGAAAATATCATGAAAAATTATTCCCACTTGCCAACATACGATGCTATCCCACTTGTCGAATAGCACATAAGGACCCGTATCGGCAAAACACGATTTTGGGCTAAGAGTTATCTGAACTCAAGCCTTCTTTGGGTAACTAACTAGCTATTTTTAAGGCTAATTTTTTATTCTTTAAAAACCATACTTTATACATTTACAACATTTCTTTCATTTATGTTAAGGACAAACCATAATAGGTATCGTCATACCTAGACTTGCAAGCCATTACGTATTATGTCATAAATCATAGCCCTTTTTATAAAAGAAGTCATTTAGGCGGCCACCCCTGCGATTCAAAAAGTTTATGAGGACAATCTTAATTCAAATCACATACAGACGTATACAAAATAACCCTTTTGAAATACATTGCCATGTGGTGGCCAATCTTTCTTTAAAATATATGCATTTTTTTTTATCAACAAAATGAACACTTGTAATTAAGGAAAATTTTACCTCTCATCATGTCATAAACTATGTCAATCACAACAACAATAGGGAACTTACTTTCAAAACACTAGTCCATGTATTTGAAACAATCTACAACCAATTTAGACAATTTTGCTCATATTAAGAGAGGGAACTCATTGATCATGCTCTCAATTAAACTTTTCAAAATGGAACACGTATATGCATAAGGTGTATAATTCAATTCCACACAAATAAGGTTCAATGCATTATATATATGTGTGTGTGTATGTATATACTTTCATTAAAATGACTCCATAACATGCTTTTCAAATTAACATCAAAACTCTTCTTTGTAACATGATCATAAATCCTTAAACTTGACAAAACCATAAAAACTTATGCCCATGAAGTTTTAGGATAGTCCCACATACCTTATGCTACTTAATTGGAAGATTGGAACCCAAGTCTTGACTCTCTTCTTGAAAATCTTGAACTTAGATATTGGATTCTTGATCTTGGAGGGAGAGTTAGGGTTATGTTTTTGAGAGAAACCGAGTAGCTTTGGGCATAAAATGCCCTAATGATAATTTAATCTACTGTTATCATGATTTGGGGTTGTGGGAAAAAGTCAAAACTGCCTTTCGAAATTAAAATTCGCAACCAAAACCCATTTTTAGTACCATCGCATCGCGCCAGGTCTCAATGCTATATGCACCGTGATGCGGTGTAATTGCGGTGACCTACTATTTTCGAAATCCAAACATGTCTCAAACCTAACCTGAAAAATCTAAAACTCTCCGAAGATATCCCCTTTACACCCCTGAACATGAATCAACTCAAAAATCTACGTCTTGGGGTCGGAAAGATCAATTTAAAAATTATTTAATTTAAGGGATTAAAAATATGACTAAGTCTTTTAAAACTTAGAAGAATTTCAAATTGTAAGTTCTTTATGCATGCAGCTAAGAGTGGTATCGAGTCAAGAATGCTACGGGGTGTTACAGTTTACAAGTACACTTAAATTCATAAGACAATTCCTTCAAGTAAATTTTCAATAAGTATTTATACAAATATCAACAATCTAAATATCATCAAATTCAAGTATGTCCGAGGACCAATCAACAAACATCCAATTTAGGAACATACACACAATTAAACTAGGTCAAAACTTCAATTAAACTGTAACCTACCTCAATCGAAGAATCCAAATGCAAGTTAATTTGCAAATGCCTTGCCCTTTATCAAAGTTTTGGAATATTCAAAATCTGTTCCAATATATGTAATTTCCATAAGAGTATGAATCTAATAACACCCATTGCCTATTAACAATTCTGACTAATTTTAAAATAAATGAAAGTGACTTTTGCACCACTGTTTCTTGTTCTTAATAAGGACATTCCTATAATGATACTAGTTTTTCTTATTTCTTTTTAATAAAGTCAACTACTGCATGTTGACACCCAATGTTGACTCTCCCTTTCATATAATTAATTTTGCTATGCTTCCTAATTTTGAATAATTTATCAAATGACACTTTTTATCCTTCATATTAATTTCAGCAATTTTGTCATAAACAAAATATTTTATTTTTTTTACTTTCTTATTTTTAATCTTATATATATCATGAAAACGTTATATATATATCGCAATAAATATCTAGATATTAATTTGTTAACTTTTACTTTTAATTATAAACGAATTTTATCGTATTGTTATAATATTTTTTAAATATAGTTATGTTTGTTTAAATTTATACATATACATATATAACCCATACTTTATAAAAAATTAATAAGGATGAGAGAACTGTTGTTAAATTAATTAATTGAAAACGATTTGAGGAAATTAGATTTCTTACAAACATAATTTACTTACTAAAAATTACACAAATACACAACTTATGTTTCCAATATTACAAAAAATCCCAACTCCCTGAACATATTACAAAAATCCCAACATATACACAGAATGTTATGTATATGTCGGCTATGTTATGTATATTAATAGAGAGATAGAATAAAATAATTAAAAAAGTGGGAGAGAGTGTAATTACTTCCAAAAGAGTTGGTATTTATGTTGTTTATACATTTACTTATGCACAATATTTGGGCCATTTACTCCTTATTTTCAGCCAAAATAGTGGCCCAATACTTTAGCTCAAAACAAATCAAATCCAATCCAGCCCATTATCTAAAATAGCTCCGACCTGGCCCAGTAACTAAGGCCTAACTAGACATGCTTTCTCCCTTTTATATCGTTCAAACATGACCAAAGATGATTGCTCCCCTTCTCATTGTTACTTTTCTTTGACTGCCGACCAACGATTAGACCACCAGATAATGAGAAATTCCGGTGGTCACCACCTCTCATCTCTTCTCCCATCTCTGTTTCCCATCGCCATCATCACTTTCCATCCATGTCATTTCAACTTTTTTTTACATAGGGGAGTTGTCAACAGGTCAATTCGACCTCTGGAAAGGAGGAACATGAGAATTTATTTTGGTTCGGTGTGCAAAAGAATTGATTTTCTTTGAAAAACTCAAACTGTCCTTTTACCTCCTTAACCTCAACTTGAAAAGGTAAAAAAGTCAGTCCTTTATTTCTCCAATTCCATCCCTTTGTTTCTCACTATGATTTAGGGCTCTTTCAAGAATTCAAAATTTGAATTCATGAGAACCGTTACAACCCTCCCAAGTGCGGCTATAAAAGGAGCCCTTTGGACTCCCAATTGAAAGAGAGGATTACCAAGAAAATCTATCAAAAATTATCATTAAAAGAACAATATACCATTACTCTATTATTCTCTCCCTCTTTCCAAGTTCGGTGCGAGTCCGAATTCGAGTTTGAATTCGCGTTTCGATCTCCGAAGTGAAAGCCTCAGTTCGTTACCCCCTACAAGGTAAACCCTATCCCGTGTAATTATATTATGCCTCATTTTTTGTAATTTTGTGATCGATTGAGTTTGTCTTTACCATTTGGTTAATTTTGAACATAAATATGAAATGAACTGGAGTTGGTCCTTTTTTGTTGGCTGGTTATGAATACAAACATGGGACAAAATTGTTTATTGTGTTCTAGTTGGGATGTCAACTGGTTAACTTTGGGCATAAAAAAAAAACATAAAATAAAATCAGCCCCTGTTCATTTCATTTTCTGTTTCCTACGTGTTTCTAGTTATGGTTTCCTGCTAGGTGTTTGGTGTATTATTCATTTACATTTCTGTAAGGAATAATCAATCTTGTGGTTTGTATTAACGCTTTTACATGAAATGCAGAAGATTCTTCATGGTACTTTAGCTTAGATTACTGCGTTATGTGAAATAAATCCAAGTTTTTCCGGGGGTTTTGTCTCTCTTTGCATTGTTTATTGGAGTTAATCTAGAATCCCAAGTTCGATACAAAGGTCAAAATGAATTTCGATTTTACTGTTTGGACGCATTTTAGTTCAAGAGCAGAAAATCTATATTACTATAGCTTGCTTGAATTAACTATCTTGGTCTCTCTGCTTGCTTACTTGATATGACCGAATTGAGGTCTCGTTATGTTTGCAAATCTACGTCGGTTGAGTTTGGCTATTTTTTTTTTCTAAAAAAAAGTTCAAGTTTTAGTGTTGGTTTCATGATGTGTTCGTACATATAGAATCATCTAAATAATCAAAATATAATTTCATTTTGTCTCGTTTTTTACGTCAATTGGTTGCAAAACTAATGAGCTACTCCACCAGATTGTGAAAGTGTATTTGTCGGCTATGCTTGTCCATTCTTTGTTTGTATTCATTAATGTTGTTTCAAATGATTTGATTACCTTTTATGTTCCGAAGACAAATTGCATAGTACCGAGTCATGTGTGGGTTGTTCTTGTTAGCTGTATTGGTGCGTTCACTCTAAATGTCAGCGCTACTCTTGATAAAATAATTTGTTTGAATCATCTACTGTCCTAGCCTTTTGAAACATATATATTAGGCATGATGACCATTCAAATATATTAAGCTCTAGAGAAGATTGAGTGGACAGTAGTTTTCTTTTATTCATCTTAATGGTAGTATTTACCACTATTTTCCATAAAAAATGCATCAATTCCTCGCTCCTGGTAAAGTAGTTCTAAGCCAAAATAATGTGGTTGTACCTCTTTATCCTTCTCCTGGTATGATTTTGTGAATACCTGGGTTATTCTAGTCCCAAGATCATGCATGAGTCATCCCGCCTTCTCTTGTTCATTGCTTGTCTCGTCTCGTCTCTTCTGCGATTGTGTGAAACTTTTTTTTTCTTTTCATTTTTTTTGTAAAACTTGGTGACATATGTGATTGTTGGTGAATGGGTTTGAATCACCTGCAAATAGTATGTGAACGTTTAATTAAAATTAGATTCTTATAATGTTACACTTTCTTCAAAAAAAGCAGTTTGATTTCAAGAAATTTTCTTTGGTTGCTCCCATTTTTTAAAGAATAGGTGTGTTTGAACTTGAGCATTCGTACCACTATTGAATGTTTTTTCTTTCATATGAGTGCTCTCTTGTTACAGTAAGTGATTTCCTTAGGAGGCCCGTATACGTAATGTACGTACATTAAGATAGTGAAAAATTCTTACATGTGAAGGAAATATTTAACCAACTTTTTTTATATTGTTGTTTGGAGTGTGTGTTTTGTATCTTTCTATTGTATCATTCAATCGATTCTTTATCTTTATATTCTTTTGTTTCATGTGAAACTTTGCTCCTCTGTTTTTGTCTTATTTCATGTGGTATGACGCTGATATGATTTGAATTATTTTCACGTTGTTACTGAGGGTAAGAAATGAGCACTAGAGTTAGAAATTTGTTCCCTTGCTAGATTGGATTTGCAAATTTGATGCTATCATTTGCATCTCAGCAGTTTACCTGAGCTCTTGTTTCCTTTATTAGTGTCTCCTTTGATCGAGTTTAAAGTAAAGTTCCTTCTGCCTTAGATTGAAAATGTTAAAATTTTTAGTCTACTTCAACTAGTGTTTGCGATCTTTAAAATAGGAGTTCTAGCGAAAATAATTTTGAATTACTATGTGCAAAATTCTTTCTTCCCCTTTTTGGTCAACTTTGTTGGCTGCTTAGTTTTGATGATGTGCTCATTAGTGCTCTCACCTCATGTGACACTCTACTTGCGAATTTGGTAGCTAGAACTTTAATGCTATGAATTTTTTACTAACATATGGAATGTTGTAGATTTTATATAGCATCAACTGACTCCAAACAAAAGCTCTACATGACTGTTAATATTTGAGTAAAGGCCCAAAATCATACATTATCTTTTGCTTTAGACACAAAATAATACATATTCTTTCAACTGGTGCACTAATAGTCCTTTTTGTTTAAAAAGTGGTGCATTTTTAGACACAATCCTAATACCATTAATTATTTTAACAGAAGCTTCTCATCTTCATATCAGGTAAATACGAGCACCATTAAACAAAGGAAATCAATGCAAAAACACATCAAATAAGCCTTGAGGCATCGACGCTGCATCAACAATTCAGACTTCTCTGAATCACTGCATCAATAATTGTTTCAATCTATTAATTTCATGGTCTGATAAGACTCATGAAGATCAAAGATGACATCAACTTCTACGTTAGGTGATTCCAGAATCTTCAGCTGGTCAGTAGAGGTTGGTTAGAATTTTTATTAGCATCAGAGTTGCCTAAGAGAAGCTTTATACGCTGCAACTCAGGTTCTTAAACTATAAAACCTTCCGAGTTAACTTCTTTGCGGTGATTAAATGTCATATTTGCGAAACATTCCACTTGAAGAGATTTTGGGATAGGAACATAATCATAGAAGGTTGCCACCTAAAACATTAACAATGAACAACTTTTCGACTTTATTAAGAATAAAAATGAGTAAGACATACGAAGTCCACTAATTAACTTCACAAAATGTTTTGTCTAACAAGAAAACAGTGATGACCTCCTATGCCTAAACAATAAGCATTATACTAACAGAAAGTTGCAATTTAGTCTGAGCATTTTCTTGTCTCCGCCAAGAAAACCACAAATAACTTTCACAATAGAGAAAGAAAAGAGTCAAATCACTATGAACTTGAATATCCATATACAACAAATTTAGGGAGCTTCTTATTAAGAAAATAGCAGATGGAATCAACTCGAATGGATCAAAATACATACCAGATATGCGAAGACGTTTGACAGAATGAAGAGCAAAAAAACTCGTTTCTAAAGATGAGGACGTTTGACAGAATGAAGAGTGAAAGGACTAGGAATAGAGAATAACGGAAGTCAGGACGTGTATATATCAAAAGATATTCCCTCAATAGACTTGGATATTGAGCACAGGTTGGTGGGAAGGTCGCGCACCAAATAAATTCAGATGCTGTTGTTATGGTTTGCGTTTTATGTTGTTGCTTGATAGCTGACTTTATTTACATCAACAGGTGTTTACTGATGGATTAGTCAATGATATTTTACTTTCGTTTCAGTTACTTGCTCTGTCGTTAACGTATTATTTTTGGGTCGCAACTGTCTTGTGGAGTGAAGCCACTGACTGCTCAAGTTATAAGTTATCAACTCTGTCAAGCTGATGTTGGTAATTGCTTCCTTATACTGCTTATGGTGTGCAACCCAAATATACTTGGTTCGTCTTCGTCGGTCAGTTGTTGGTGAAGAGGCTGATCTCGGAGTTCTTGTGTTTATTGGAATATATTTTTTCCTCCCTCATTGGCTGTGCATTCAGTCCATGAACACAAGAGATCCCCAAGAACTTATGCCCTTATGTCTAAATCACAGTGACTAGTGACACAGAAAATCTCAAGACTCAAACTGATTCAAGCCCTTGTCAGGAATATCTTTTTTTGAGGAAAAAATAGTGTGATAGAAAGGTGATTTGACTGCTATTAAAAAAATTAACGGTGTTAGGGTTATGACTAAAAATGCATCACTTTACTAAATAAAAAGGACTATTAGTGCTCTAGTTGAAAGAATATGTATTATTTTGTGTCTAAGGTAAAGATAATGTATGATTTTGGGCCTTTCCTCGATAATATTTTGCCGGTAGCTTTTATCAGGCACCAACCTCCTGAAGCATTTTTGAATCAGTGTACTTACTATTTCCGTTATTGATTTTCTATTTGACTGCAAAATATTAACGTGTTTATCACATAATTCACTTTGTATCTCTTGTAACATCCATTATGTGTCTAATCCTTATCTTTTTCTTTGTTACATGTACATTTTGAAGCGCGCTTGGGGTCCAATGACATGACTCCATCTCTGTCTAAATCGGAGAAGCAAACAATAATTGCATTACGTATCTCCGTCTAGCAGTCTAGTTCCTCCTTCCCTCTTTTCAAGCTTTATTCTTCTGTACACACTTCTTATGATTTTGTTTAACATTTTGCATATTACTACTTAAAGTTTGTGTTTATATGTTTCTTATTTGAATTGTTGTGAAACTTTAAATAATTTTAGCGAATTGATTGTTTCTCTTTTCTCCCTTAGATTCTAAATTTAGCATATCGCTAGGTTAAGGTGTTTAATTTATATTGTTAGACGGTTAAAACTTAATAGGTTATAACATACTTTTAGAGATAATGGTCTCATCTTTAGAATCAAATTTAGTTTCTTAGTAGTTACTAATGACTTTAATTTAGTTAAATTCTTTCAATTTTGCAAATAACTCACCCACTAAAACTTGATTTTATTTAACTTAATATAGTTTAAATATTTATTACTCTTTATATTATTATTATATTTATTTATTTATTTATTTATTTTTTACGTCATTTCATTATGTTAGATTTTCAAAGCAAATGAGTCGGATCTTTTTTCTACTACAAATGATAGCTTTTTTATCCTTGCCGTTTTTCACAAATTCCAAAAGAGTTTTCTTTTTGTAATTTAAAGTTTGCTCACTAATTTAAGTTTGAAAGCACTTTCTCCATCAATTACTTTGGAATAAAAATTATTTTCTCACCCAATTACTCGCCTTTTCAAATCTTAGCACTTCTCTTTGATTTTTAAGATTTTTTTTCTCCTTTAACCTAAGTTTGGCCGGTTAACCGTAGTTGACGGATCCTTTAGGGTGTCTAATCCCTTCCCTTTAGGATAATTAGAACTCTTATCTAGAATCACTAGTTAAGTAGACCTTAAAATGAAGTCTTTAATTTCTTTTAATTACATAGTTTGTAATAGGTGTCCTAATTCACCGTAGAACTAATTAGGTGGCGACTTCCTGATTTTAATTAGAAGTTTTTCAATATGTTATACCTTGGTTTGACCCGTGTTAAATTGGAGTGCGACACTGCGTACACAGTTTTCTTCCTGTTATCTCTTTTTCCAATTCATGATACATTGTCATGTTAAGCTAATGAATGACAATTGTGAAACAAGATTTACAGAATAATTTCAATATCTAATACACGCCTAATCTCTATACACTAATTTGACCTTATTATAATAATTATCATCTTTTCCACTAACTTAATCTAACCTTAAAAAAAGTGAAATGACCAAGAATTTTCGTACTACTACTGCTACTTAACCTAACTCCACCGCCACATCATTATTCTATAATTCCTTAATCATTCCTGTCATCATTCTTGTCCTGTCACACATATACCAAATAACGACGACATCTCGGCCTATAGAAATTCATGTCAAACGATGCGTATGTATATCTTAGCAATTGAATGAATCAAAGAACATTGACACACTCACCGGTAATTCTCAATTGTGGTTGAGACGTGAATGCGGCACCACTTCACTTCCTCAAAGAATTCTCTTTTGTTTCTGTGTTGTTGTGTTCTAGGGAGTTAAGCCTATCAGATTTCAATTAAGTTGATAGTAGGCCATGTGATATAGGTTATAGGGTAGTTTATGAGTTTGTTAATTTGGTCTAATTACCCCTTAATTTAATTAATTATCTAAAATAACCCAACACTTAAGACAGACCCTCAAAATTTATTTCGAAACCCTATAGACATAAATCAAATATGTATATTAACTAAAAAGTACATTTCGGACCTATTAAAAATATTACGACACTAATTCGAGGTCGTCTCGATTATAAAGGTTGACCATTATCGAGTTTAATTATCTCAACTCAATAACCCCGTTAATGACTTAAATTCCACAAACGAACGGGAGGGTCGTTACATTCACCAAGCTTTCTGAAAAGACCTGAGCGACGCTTGGAAAACGTAACGTTCCTCCTACTTTGGTTTGCTATCGGCTTCCTTGCGATTTTCCTCCGCCCTTGAGTTTTCTGAACGGTAACTAACTCCATCACACTTTCTGAAGGAATAATAATAAAAGAGTAAGTATAGAGTCCACAGAATTTTGAGAAATTTATGAGTTATGAGTATCAATTTATAGAACAAGGTTTGAACAATTTGCAAACTGTGTAAAGCTCTATCCTTCCCTTTGTGGGAAACCCCAAATTGGGAAAACAAATATTTAGAAACTTATGATTTCAAGAATAAGTTGAGTTCACTCGCCCAAATATACCATATTTAACAATTATTTATCATTTACAGCTATATAATTTTAATATATCTGTATTACATGTGTAATTCACTTTTAATAACCTCAAAGGGTGTGGTGCAGTAGATAAAACTTCTCTGCTCTTAACTAGAGGTTTGAGTTTCGAGCTGAGGGTATGAAATTTTTTTGTATAAATAACATAAATACCATCCCTTTTGGAAGTAATTATACTCTCTCCCACTTTTTTAATTACTTTACTTTCTCTCCCTATTAATATACATAACATAGCCGACATATACATAGCATTCTGTGTATATGTTGGGATTTTTGTAATATGTTTAGGGAATTGAGATTTTTTGTAATATTGAAAATATAAATTGTGTATTTGTGTAATTTTTAAAATTTTTTTTGATAGGGAGTGCTTCCTCGAATAGGCTTTATCCGTCCTGAATCTGGATTAATTAAGCTCCAATGTGATTACCAGACACCGTATGAAAACTAAAAAAAACCTCTTAATACATAATGAAGATCTTTTTACTAAAACATACGTAACACATTTTAAAACACTTATAATACATCTATATTGCATGCATAATTTACTTTTAGTACATAAAATAATATATCTATATTGCATGCATAATTCATTTTTAACACAGTACAATTTTTTCTCCATTTTAATCAAACAAGTATAATACATTTTGATAAACTTATAATACATATATATTGTATGCATAATTCACTTTTAAAGTACAATGACAATAGACGGTAAATATTTCCTAAATATTATATATCTAAGTAATAAATAAAAAATATATTTAAAAATAATAAATATTTTATAAAAAGTACTCAAACAAATAATTATCCCACTTAATGTATTTTATTTATTCATTTATGTGACTTAAGTCTTTTCTTTAAAAGATAGTTTAAATAAATTATAACTTTATTCTACTTGAGAAATTATGTACAGTCAAAGCTCTTTATAACAATATTTATTATAACGATATACTCTTTCTAAAATTATCCCTCAATAACATAACGATCATATTCAAATATTGCACAATTTATTTTACAAAAAATATATTAACATAAAAATAAAATATTAAAATCTTTATAATAATTATCATTAATGTTATCATATTCTCGTAAATTTCAAGTTCGAATATGTAAAATGTAAAAAGAAATGCATTTGAATTGTGCACATCAGTTATGACCACAACTTCACTAGAAAAGTCCGGAGTTTGCGTTTTCTTACATTAAATAGGTTAACAAATATATTCATTCTTCTTAATACATACACTTATTAAACTAAGTTTTTTTTGCATATTTTTATTATTTGGAAATTTAGGAGTTGAATAATATAAAAACAATCACTCTATTTGGTTATATTTGTGGGAAATTCTTTTAAAAACTTAATAATTTAAATTTAGTTGTTGGTGTTTTTTACCCCAGGAATTCCTTAGCTAAAAAGAAAGACGATGAATTCATTCAAAAATAAAAAAGTGTTAGGCAATAATATAATTGTATAGACAAAATATTTTCTTTCCTAGAATAGAATTTTATTACTATTTTATTACTGATTGTGTAGTTATAACAATATATATTCTTTCCTAGAATAGAACTCTTACCTACAGTTGTATAGCTATAAGTATTTCATTATGTATTATGGAACAAGACAAGTTGCTATTTTGGAGCTAAGATAGCTATGCCGTGCGCGTGTCATAGCCTTTGTAAACAAATCGGCAAGTTGATCATGAGAAGAAATGTGTTGTAAAATTCTCACCCAATGGTTGTGTTGTTCAGAATCTGAAAACAGGGATGACCATGGCCACGGGGCGTAGATTTGGCAGAATATTCCTACTAGAGTCGGTTCACCGTCACTTGTATCATTGTTTTCTTTCAGTTTCTGCAGCAGATGTTACTCGTTCGAATAAATTGCTCACTTTTTGGCATAATAGGATGGGTCATCCTTATTCTTCTCGGCTTCATCACATGCTTAAATCATGTCTTCCTGCAACACATCACATCCATTCCAGTCTCTTTTTGGCATGTACAAATTGTGCCGGTTCAAAAAGTCACAAGCTCCCTTTTCCATCCAGTTCATCTGCTTATGAAGATTTATTTGATTTAGTGCATAGTGATGTTTGGGGTCCTTCTCCTATTTTATCAAGGATGGGATATAAGTACTTTGTGTTATTTATTGATCATGTATCCAGATACACCTGGGTGTTTTTTATTAGAAATAAATCTGAGGTTCCGACTCTTATTATGAATTTTGTTGAGTATGTTCGTGCACAATTTCATAAAACTCTAAAAGTATTTCGTTCTGATTCAGGAGGGAGAGTACACTAAGATTAATCTTGTTGATTTTTTCAAAAACAAAGGAATTATTGCCCAACACACTTATCCTCATACTCCAGAATGAAATGGGGTCGTAGAAAGGAAGAATCGACATGTTTTAGAAACTATATTGGCTTTATTGAGTACGTCAAATATGCCAAAATTTTTTTGGCCTGAAGCAGTACATACTTCTGTATATTTGATCAATAGACAAACCTCCCCAGTCATTGGAAATGAGACACCGTATTTCAAATTATTTCATAGTAAGACTGATTATTCTCACTTGCGGGTTTTTGATTGTGTTTGCTTTGTACATCTTCCAGCACATGAACGACATAAGCTTTCGGCAAAGGAAGCACACTATATTTTTGTAGGATACAGTGACACATAAAAGGGGTATCTCTGTTATGATGCATCTCGTCGTCAGCTTCGAATATCTAGACATGTTATTTTCTTTGAGGATCAGTTTTATTGCAAACGCAATGCTAAACATGCTTCAGAATCTCTCTCTTTTCTGTACAAGTTTGATGACGATGTGGTAGCTACTGACCCTCAGCTTGAGTCTTCGGAACAACCCATGGACTATGATAATGGTGATCTCCAGCCTTCATTTCCTTTAAGTACTGATCCTTCGCTTGAATCTCCAGAACAACCCATGAACAATGGTAATGAAGCTATCCAACCGTGTAATATGTGTTATATAGATGAATATACTTGCGCATTTAAAGAATATTATTACAAAGGAGCATATAGTATAGAAGAAAGTAAAGAAATAAGAAAATTATATTTTAATAAATTACCCGAGCCATTTAGTTCAAAAATAATAAAAAGTTGGGAAGAAGCAAAAATAGTAGATACGTTAGGAGCAAGAATAAAATATTTACAACAATGGTATAGAAACTTATGTGAAAAATATAGAGAAGAATTAAAAATGGAAAAAACATTAATAAGAAATTTAGCTTGTTGCAAAAATAAAATAGCACCCCAATTTGGATGCGAAGAAAGATATTATAAGAAAAGAAAAAGACATAAGAAATATAAAAAATCAAAATATAAATATAAAAAACCAAGAAAGAGATATTATGTAAAAAATTATAAACATAAGAGACCATATAGAAAAAAGAAATCTATAAAAGAATGTACTTGTTATAATTGTGGAAAGTTAGGACATTTAGCTAGAGATTGTAAATTACCTAAAAATCCAAAAAATAAACAAATATCAGAAATAAAAATAGAAAATACCGAATATATGCAGATAGAGTATATATATTATGAATTAGAAAGTGAAGATAGTATATATGAAATTTCAGAAAATGAAACAGATAATGAAATAGATAGCGAAATAGATGAATCAAATGACTGAAGAAGATATAAAAATAATAACAAAGGAAGAATATTTAAATGATGAAGGAACAGAACAAAAGATAATATTTGACAGTAATATATTTGATGAAATAAAAGGAAAAGAATTAGATTTAAGTGTAGAAAAAATATTTAAAATACCAACAATAAAAAATATTTTTACTAGGAAAAAAGATGAATATTATGTAGTATGTCAAAAAGAACATGTAATAGACTGCAGATATGCAAAAGGAAAAGCTAGTATACCACTGGTAACAAAAAGAATAATTAATAAAGAAATAAATGATATAAAAAGTAAAGGAGATCCAATAAAATATGTACACCTTGGAGGTACAGAGATATTAATAAAAGCATGTTTTAGAGAAGGAATAGATACACCAATAGAATTATATTTAGCAGACGATAGAATTATAAAACCTATAGAAAAAAGCATAATAACTGCCGTAAAAGGAAATCTAATATACCAAAAATTTAAATTTATAATAAGTGCAAATTATTCAGTAGCAGTAACAGATAGGAATATAGATAAATCATTAGTATTATATTGGAAAATATCAGGAATAGAGTTAACCCCAGGAAGTAAAATATTTACAGCAAGATGTAAAAACCTATATGTATTAACAACAAAACATAAAATAACAGGAAAAAATAAGATTAACAAAATACAAATAGAAAGCCCATTCGAACAAATAGTAAAAACAATAGATTATAATGATTATACCTATAGAGACATAGATACAGAAGAAAATTTAGAAATAGTAAATGATAGAATAAGTACAACGAAAAGAATAGCTAATGAAAAGCCAGAATCATCAAGCTCATAAAAAAGAACAAGTTATGAAACAAACTCAATAAGTAATTTAAACCAATATTACATAACGGGAAAAATAAATGAAAAAGAATATTTAATACTTTTAAATATAGGACAAGAAGAAAATTATATAGCAAAATATCTAGTAAAAAATGAAGAAATAAAAACCGACAATAATATATGCCCAGACTTACCAAGAAGTTTAATAAATAATAAAAATCTAGCAGAAAAAGAAATAATATTAGGAGTTAGAAAAATAAAAATAGAATTCGAAGTAAAAGAAGAAATGCAAAAAGCAGATATAATATTAGGAATAAAATGGTTAGAACAAGTAAAACCATATAATATAGAACATACACAATTAACCTTAACATATAACCAAGAAAAGTTATTCTTAAAAAGAGCCTTAACATGAAATGAAGATACATGTATTAATGAAGATAGTAGTAGAAGGATATTACAGTAGATATTATACGCCTATGATAGATACAGGAGCAGAAGCTAATTTATGTAGATATAATTGCTTACCAGAAAGCAAATGGGACAAACTAAAAACACCAATAATAGTTAAAGGATTTAATAATGAAGGAAGCTTAATTACTTATAAAGCTAGGAATGTAAAAATACAAGTATGGGATAAGATATTAACAATAGAAGAAATTTATAATTATGAATTAACATCAAAAGATATACTTTTAGGAATGCCATTTTTAGATAAATTATACCCACATATAATAACCAAAACAGACTGGTGGTTTACAACACCATGCAAACAAAAAGTAAGAGCAAAAAGAGTTAATAATAAAATAAGAAAGAAAACTGATTGGATAAAAGGAAGTGAAAAAATTACACAAAAGTTAGAAAATATAAACAATACTGAAGATACAGTAGAACTAGTAGTATTTTCCATAAATAAAACAGAAATAACTATATTTTCGATAAATAAAATAGAAATAATTCAGAAAAAATTAGAACAATTATATAGTGAAGATCCGCAAGTATATTCATCTATATAACACATATTACATATTGCTAATTTTAACATTAAATTTCTATTTGTATCTTTTTCTTCATTTTGTTCTTCTTCGATTGTTGTCGTACTACCAAATTCATCTTTTATAGCTGTTTCATATTTTTTTAATAATTCTATAGGTGTTAGTTTAGTTATTGTCGATGATGTTCCTTCTATAGGTTTATTAGTTCTTAATACTTTTTTGCTATTTTCGGTTAAATTTGTAAACCATAGTTTTACTGATCCTATTAATGTTTTTTCTATATATTCCGGTGCATCTGTTATATTTATATTATTATCTAATAATTGTTTTGTCATATATCCTATCCATAATTGTATTATTTTTTCTGTATCTATTACACAGTCTAGATCTAAAAAGTTATAATTTTTATTCACTATTTGTTTTGGTATCCATTTATCATATTCATTATATTTTTTAAACTTATTCTTATGGTATATAGGTTTTCTTATTTCTGTTGTTTTGGGTATTATATTTTCATTTTCTTTTTTATCAAGAGTATTTATTTCTGTGTGGGTATCTTCTAAGTTTTCCTCATTAATTTCTTTTTCATTGATTTCTAAATTTTTTGTATTTGTTAATATTTCTGTATATGTTTCACTATCTTCGGATTCATAATTATCTGTCTCTTCAATATCTATATTATTTATTTCTAATTTTTTCTTAAATTGATTTATCTCGTTTAGTAATTTCTGTTCTCTATCTTTTTCTTCTTTTTCTTTTTGTCTTTGTTCATACAGTTCTTTTAACATTTGTAATTCTTTTTCTAATTCAGCAATTCTACTATTTTTGGTTTCTTCTATTTTTCGTATTTCTTCCGTAGTTTGTTGTTTTATTTTTTCTATTTCTTTTTTCCTATCTATCTCTTCATTTTCTTTTTCTATTCTTACTATTGCTGTTAATTTATCTTCTAATTTTAATTCTTCTTTTTCTAACATTAAATATAAATGTTCACCTATTTTCTTATATCTCCGTCCTAGATTAGAAAATACTATTTTTATTTTTGATCCTTCGTAGTTTTCATATATTTTTTCATCTATTATAAATTCTTCTTTATTCATTTTATTGTGAATAGGTCATGTTGGTATACATATTCTAAACTATCTATTTGTGATTCTAATTTTGATATTTCATCTCTTTGTGTATTTATTGAATTTTTACTAACTCCGGCAAATATATTATAATTTAGTCTTTCTATTCTTATTTTTAATTCTTTACGTTTTTCAGAGATAATTTGTTTTAATTCTTTATATTGTTGTACTTTATTCATTTTAAATTATATTTATAATATCTCGATGGATATCTAAATCTAATTTTATTATAATTAAGTGGTATATGTTTCATTCTTCTAGATTTTAAATGTGTTATTAATTTTGATTCAATACTAGATATTAATGTAATTAAATAGGCTAGTTTTTGTGGATTTTCTTTTGTTTTATTTAGACTTATATATTCTGAATAATTACTAATTAACGATTCTTTAATTTTTCTAAAAGCTTCTCTATTTTTAAATGGTCTTCGCATAATTAATTTAATTATAAGTAAATTGTTTTAACTCTAAATCTATTCTAATTCTAACAATTCTAACATATATTCTCTTTCTGGTATTGACTCTAGATCGTCATTCTCATCTTCAGAAGAGGTATCCTTTCATCCAGTTACTCCTTCACGTCGGTCTAGTAGAACAAATCGCCATGCTCCCGAACGACTTGGATACTCTCCAGGAAAATTTGGTAAGTCCTATGCCTTTCATACCACACTACATTCTGTTGAGGTTCCTACATCTTACTCCCAGGCTTCTACACAAACCTGCTGTAAAAAGGCAATGTCTGATGAGCTTTGTGCACTGAATGAAAATTCAACTTGGGACTTTGTTGATAAACCAACGGATGGAGTTCTCATTGGAAGTAAGTAGGTGTATTCCATTAAAATGAAGGCAGATGGTACAATTGATCGCTATAAAGCTTGATTAGTTGCTCAAGGGTACAGACAAGAGTATGGGGTGGATTATGAGGAGACTTTTGCACCTGTTACTAAGATGACAACGGTACGAAAATTATTGGCCTTGGCTTCAATTAAAGGCTGGAATTTACATCAGTTGGATGTGAAAAATGCGTTTCTTCACGGTGACCTGGAAGAAGTTGTGTTTATGAAACCACCACCTGGGTGTGTTTTGCCAAGACCAAATATAGTTTGTCGTATTTGAAAATCTCTTTATGTCTTAAAACAGGCTCCCAGAGCTTGGTTTGACAAATTTCGATCCACGATTCAAACTGCAGGCTTCTCTCAAAGTTCTTCAGATTATTCTTTGTTTCTTCATACTTCTCTGGTAGGTATCACAATACTCTCATCTATGTTGATGATATCATTATCACAAAAAATGATTAAGAGAATATTACTAAGTTAAAAGAATTCTTGCATACCTCATTTAAGATGAAAGACTTGGGACGATTGACATACTTTCTTGGGCTTGAGGTTCTATACTTGCCTACTGGGATAATGCTTACACAACAAAAATATGTTAGTGATCTTGTTTCTACGACTGTTCTTACTGATGACAAGGTTGTATACACCCCAATGGAGATTAATACGAAATATAAGGAGGCTGATAGCAAACCATTCAGTGATCCCACATTGTATCAGCAGTTGGTGGGATCATTAGTTTATCTCACTATGATAAGGCCGGACATCTCATATGCGGTACAAGTTCTAAGTCAGTTTGTAGCTAATCCTTTCCGTATACATCACACTGCATTACTTCGTGTCATTCGGTATGTCCGTGGTTCTATGAATCAAGGTATTCTCTTCCATTCAGATTCTCCTATAAATCTTAAGGGATATACTGATGCAGACTGGGCTGGTTGTCCCGATTCTCGTTGTTTTGTTACTGGTTGGTGCATGTTTCTAGGGACATCCATGATATCTTAGAAATATAAGAAACAATCTCGAATGTCTAAATCATCTATGGATGTCGGCAGCAAGTTCGAAAATCATTTGACTACGACGTCTATTATCTGAACTTGGTGTTGCTATTATATCTCCTGCAGTGTTACATGTTGATAACACTAGTACGATTAAAATAGCCACAAATCCTGTGCAATATGAAAACACAAAGCATATAGAGGTGGACTGTCATTACATTCGGGAACTAGTTACTGACCGTCTTATCACTCTACAACACATTTCTTCTCATGATCAACTTGCCGATTTGTTTACAAAGGCGATGACATGCTCACGACATAGCTATCTTACCTCCAAATTGGTACTGTGTGATCACCGGTATCAATTTGAGGAGGGATGTTGGCAATAGTATACAGAATATTCTCTTTCCTAGAATAGGATTTTATTACTGATTGTGTAGTTATAACAATATATATTCTTTCCTAGAATAAAACTCTAACCTACAGTTGTATAACTATAACTATTTCATTATGTATTATGGAACAAGACAAGTTGCTATTCAGAAAATCTTGGTTTCTCTTGTTTCTCTGTCAGGAAAAACCATGGATGAATATTGATATAGGGGTAGAGTCAGGTAAGTCAAAAGGACTTAACCCCTCTGGATGAAAAAATTACATTGTTAGTACATGATTAAATTATTTTTAATGTATATATAATAGATGTTGAGTCATGTTTAACTTCTTCATGTATTTACTTTTGGGTGTATACAAAAGCTGAACAAAAAAATCCTTCAATTCTAACTCCGACGCGCATGATTTGGAGTGTATACAAGCATTTTGCCAGGCAAGATTGGAGTGTTTTTTTGTTCAACTTTGTATAGTTAAAGGTCCTACTTGTGCACTAATAAAGTTAAAAGTTATGTATTATGCTTTTTTATTTTATTTTATATTTTTAATCAAGTGTTTACTTCTTTATATTTTGAGAAAAATTCCGACTCCACTGGATACATATCTATTATTTGAATTTCCAAAATATGAGTTATTACACACAACTTGAATTTCTCAACAAAAAAGAGGATCATCATAAATAATAAAATGATGTATAGAGACCCATCCCGCGCTCTGAATCTAGGCCAGAACGACTTTAAAATACATCATTAGAGGGTGAGGTCTGCTTAATTATATACCCAACATTTCTCCTTTATTTTGCCGATGTGGGACTTCTTTTGCAGGCATGAGAGGACAACTCTCAATCCAAAGAAGTTCAATCTCAAAGTCTCGGGTAATGTTTTTGCTGTCAACCCCTCAATTTCATAAACAGGTTTCAATGAACTGAGCCTTGAAAATAGATCAGCCTTCTCTCCCTTGCATTATGGTTGTTCGGCTGCTGATACAAAAGATTTATAGAAGTGATAAAAAACTAAGTAATGCTTATGTCGTGTTTAGGTAATTCCACATAATCACAGATAGCGCAACACGCAGTTGAAAGAAAAGAGTATCAAAGTAACTTGGGGCTTTGAGCTAAAAGTGACAAAAGCGTTTGAAAATGAGGTGTAGGTAACTCAAGTCTTAATAATTGACTGGAGGTGACAGTTACTTTATTATGGATTAAGAAAGTTGAATTTTTTTGAAAATAACTCAAAAGTTTTTAAATTTACACTTTGATCCAACTATTAGTTAATATAATGGGAAACAGAGGAAAAAAAGCGGGTTTCTTTCTCTTCTCATCTGTTGTTGTTGTCTCTCTCTTCATGATTTTTGTTGTTCATTGTTGCTGCTACTTTATTCATCATATTCTGCTTCATTATCATCTTCTACTTCATTATCATCTTCATCTTCTTCTTATCAACCATTGTTGTTGTTTTTACCACTACTGCTGCTACTTGATCAATTTTTTAGGTGTAATTTTATTTCTTACATCACTTTCCACTTTGTCATTACTTCATAGGTGACTTTGAAAAGTAAAATTATGATTTTTAGTTGAATTTGTCATCTGGGTACGCTGCTACTGCTATTTTTTCAATAATGGATAAAACTCGTTCATGAATACAACATAAAATCCCATAATTTAAACAGATCACTCAGTCTGTTGCAACAGATAAATATTTTGTTGCAACAGATTACTCATATATTGGATTCATGTTTATGGTCCTATAATGCTCGTAACATGAATCGAACAGATGGGTAATCTATTGCAATAGACGAGTTATCTATTGCAACAGACTGGTTATCTGTTGCAACATATTACTTATCTGTTGCAACAAAATATTTATCTATTGCAACATTTGATTAATTTGTTTGGAACAACATAATACAGCTCCTGCCAAAAACCCAACAGATAACCAATATGTTTCAACTCTTGCTATTGCTATTGGATTCAAATTATTCCTTAATCGTCGACATGCTTGTTGAAAAGAAGAAAGACATAATGAAAATTATTATTAGTATTAGTATTATTGCCAGCCGGCCAATCTTCAACCGACAGCAGCAGAGTCCTCCTTAGCCTGTGGATCTCTCGGAGCATCCTTGCTCTCACGGTGCCCAACTCCCATTGCAGGTCATGAACCTGCCTCTGAAGTTCCCACACAGCGTCTTGTAGAAAAGCAATGTCCCACACTGGATCAGTCATATCTAAAACACATATGAATTGACAAAAAATGTAAAAACAGAAGTAAAAAAAAGAATTCGAATGTAATACAACGTATCCTACCAATTGGGTATATTTACACAAAAAGCAAGAAAAAAATTTACCTGAGTCAGGGAAGAGAAAGTGGTTGAAGGTGTAATATGAAAGACAAGATGCAAGACATAAATAGAGTGTAGTAGAATGAACGAGTAAGGAGGAACCTATTTATAGAGGATTGAATTTGAATGAGTTAGGCAAAAAGGTGTGACTGTTCACCTCTATTTATTAATTACATACAAACTGGTGATTTTTTGATTACTGCTAAAAGTTATGACTTTTTGATTATTGTGATAATTCATGACTTTTTAGCTTATTATTATTAATTTGTTCTTTTTAATAACCATTTTTATTGAGCCGTGACAACAGATTCTATATCTGTTGCATCAAATAACCCATCTGTGACAATGGATATACCATCTGTTGCAACAAATCGACAACCTGTTGCATCAGATAATCTATCTATTGCAACATATAATCTATCTTTTTTAATAATCATCATATCATTAATCCAAATTTGGTGACTTTTTTATTATATAAATTAAAAAAATAAATTTAAAAACAAAAATGGCGAAAAGTCACTACTTGTCGCCTATTTAATATTAATGTCAATTATTTAAATTAAATAACTATTTTTTTACGGTTATAAATTGTGTTTATCATTTATTTCTTTATTATTTTCTGTGAAAATAAATGACTTAATTAAATCAAGCTAGTGAGTTTTTTATTTTTGTGACAAGTCATGACTTTTCAGTTTATTATTATTAATTAGTTCTTATATTTAAATAACTTTTTTTCTCACTTCAAAAATCGAAGACTTCTCACCTTTTCAATAAATGTTTCTTTAATAAAATAATAACCATTTTTATTGAGTTGTGGCAACAGATTATATATCTGTTGCGCAGATAACCCATCTGTTGCAATAAATCAACCATCTGTTTTAGGAGCTTTTTTGATTTCTTCTAATAACTGATTTATTAGTAGCAACAAATGGGGAATTCGATGCATCAGCTGTTTGAATGTATTAGACAAAAAGTTACGGGTATTCACCTTTTTTTTAACAATCATCATATACCTTAATTAATTCAATGTTGTGACTTTTTTATTATATAATAAATAAATAATCTAAAAAAATAGATTTAAAAATAAAAGGGATAATACTCACGAAAATACCTGAACTTTAACCAAATTTTCAGTGGAGCATATTGAACTTTGCGGGGGTCCTATTACCCCTATGCTTTTTTAATTGGAATTAATTCCCCTCCGGACTTTTTAAAAGTGAAATTAATCCCCCGCCAAACGTTATACTCAGTTTTTACGATGGGAAGTGTGGTACACGCACTGTTTCTTCTCCATTTTATCACTTTTCAATATTTTTTCACCATTACAACCATATTAAATATTCCAAATGATTTCATTGATTCAATTTGAAATTTCAAGTTCATTCTTATTCCAAAGTCAATTTCAAATATTTCAAATTTTTTTTCAAATAATTGAATGGAATCTTCCATTAATTTTCCATGAAATTTCCTAATTGAATGAAACTCGCTAATTGAAAACTCAATGGAAGATTCAATTTCCATTAATGGAATTCGGAAGATTCGAAAAATTTAATTTCATGTATGAAGACAAAAATACAGACTGTACATGTATGAAGCTATTCAATCTTCCATTAATAAAACTCGGAAGATTCAATTAGCAAGTTTTCGAGTTTGAATCTTTCGAATTTTCTATTGAGTTTCAATTAGCTAGTTCCATTAATCTTTTAGAATGGAAACTGAAACGGAATCTTCAAAAATTTAATTTCAATTCAACAATGGAGCAACCATTGTTGAAGAAAAGAAAGAAAGAAGAAAGAAGAAAGAAGAAAAAAGAGAGAAAAGAGAATAAAAAGAATGAAAAAATAAATAAAAAATATAAAATTTTAAATAATTATAAAATTAAGGGGATGTTTGGCAAAAAAAAAGAGTTTATAACGTTTTTAATACTTTTCACGCGCTCAATGCGCGTAACTAAAATGCAATGGGCCAAGTGGCAGATATATGCCATTAAAATACGAAAAAAAAGTCTGGGGGGTAATAGGACCCCCGCAAAGTTTAGTATGCTCAACTGATAATCCGGTCAAACTTCAGGTATTTTTGTGAGTATTCTCTCAAAATAAAAATGGTGAAAAGTCATGATCTGTTATTAAAATTAAATAACCGTTCTTTTACGGTTATAAATTGTGTTTATCATTTCTTTTCTTATTATTTATTTACGAACCGTTTTTCATATTAAATAATCGAAAAGTCATGACTTTTCACCCTCTCAATAACAATAACTCTCTTTTTACTAATAACCACCTGTTGCAACATATGATCCATCTGTCGCAACAGATTAACCATTTATTGCAACATATGGTTCATTCGTTGCCACAAACGTTCGACCCCTACCTCCAATCATCGACATGTTGAGAATAAGGAATAGACAGAATGAAAATCAAATATTAAATAAGAATTAAAAATCCAAAGTTGACTAAACATAGATTTTTAATCCATTATATACAAATATATACAATATAAAAAACATACACTTGGGCAGATCCGATATAAAAAAAGAAAATACATATGCTAAAAGAAAAAACATAACCTAATTATTATTACTACTATTATTATTATCATTATTATTATTATTATTATTAGTATTATTATTATTGTCAACCGACCAATCGTCATCCGGCAGCAGCAGGGCCCTCCCCAGCTTTCCTCTGAAGTCGCCCAACTCACTCTGGAGTTCATGATTCTGCCTTTCAAGTTCCCGCAAGGACTCAAGATGAATCACCTTATACAAATCCGGATCAGTCATATCTAGAAGTGGAGTAGAATGAAGGATTAAGGAGGGACCTATTTATAAAGAATTGAATTCGAATGCGTTAGTCAAAAAGCCATGACTGTTCACCTCATTTTTAATAATTACATTCCTTAATTAAATAAAACTGGTGACTTTTCAAATATGTAAATTAAAAAGATGGATCTAAATACAAGATTTTATCTTTATTGTATTTAAAAAAAAAGAAAACTATTTTAAAATAAATCTAACAGATGGGTAATCTGTTGTAAAATATATTCTACCTGTTTGATAATTTACAACATATTGACAATCTATTGCAACAGATAGATGTATTTGTTTGATTATTTACAACAGATAAGTCATACGTTGCAATAGATTGATCATCTATCGTAACAGATGTCTATAATTATTTAATAATTTTAATAGATGTGTCATCTATTGCAACAGGTTAGTCATCTGTTTATTCAAATTAAGCCATAGATGGGCTAGGAAGAATAAGGTGCATGCAGATGGATGGATCCATTTTCATGTGTAGGAGTTATGTATTACTGATAAGGTCATCGGGACCACACATAAAGTACAATAATTTTGTAAATGTAGTTTTTAACTAATTAGGCATTGATCATTCAAACATGATCCTGAATTATACAATTAAGTTTGATAGGTTCGAATTAATAAGGCCGAGGGGCCCAAGAAGATGCTGCTGATACCCTATTACAAATTAATGACGGTTGTGTCTCATATTTATGCGTGTCAAGTTTTGAGAAGGGATCAATATTTGGTGTCATTACAGAGATCCAATAGTGATTGGACTTAACTTTAAGTGTGCATTGGACTTTGAAAATGCCTTCAAATCCTCGCATTGCATCAAACAAGAATGGAAAACCAATAAAAATTCCCGTGGCCTAAATTTATATGGAAGGATTGTTCGAGAAAATGATTATACGCCAGAAAGTGTCGTAGGAGAATACCTGCAAGGGAAAAAGGGAGTTGATGAAAGACTATATCATCTAAGATATAATTGAAGAGAAAAAATAGGATAGCAAGGAACTTCTAGCAAATCCGGCCGATAAAACTAAATTAAAACACGAGAAATCTGAATCAAGTGCAAATATGAAAGTGTATTCAATAATGAAAATTCATTTGTTGTTTCTCTCAAAGAAAAGTAGTGCAGATGGACACTTAGCTAGGGAGTTGCGACTAGGTAGCGTGGTCGGGATGATCATCTACATAGAAAATAACAGAACACCAAGAAAGCAATTTTGCAGACACCGAGGGTTGAAATGATGTACAGTAAGTCAAGAAAACTTGCGCCAAGAACAACTGCAACTAAAACAAGGAATCTAAGCGAAGGCGACAATTTTTGAATTTTAAATTGCATCCCATGCCTTCTTGTTTGTGATTTCGATTAGGTCCACTGTTATTAACCTGATCGAAACCACAAATAAGATTGGAAGGCAAATTGAGTATCATTATTTCCTTAGAAATATAGATATAATTGATTGTGTTTTCTTGCCTTAGAATGCTTTCAACATATCTTAGAGAAGATCAGATGCTTTTTGTAGTATGTGAATCCCGATAATTTTCAAGCTTGCCTCCTGCTTGTTGATTTGGTATTCAAGTTTATTATTGCTGTTTTTGAGGTTAGTATAGAGTTCTTGGTCTTTTGTGAGCTCGACAATTCGGAACACTTCCTTCAAAGTTGTGGCATTGTAAAAGGCCTTTAGAAAGCTTCCAAAACACTAGAACTGTGGCTGAAGTGAGCTGAGTCTTCAACTCCTGAAAACTCTTCTCCCAGGAATCTGACCACAAGAACTTAACTTTCAAGTTATGCCATGTCTCTTATTTTATGCTATCGAGTCTTGGGGGTACTTGTACCCAATAATTTAGCTGATTACCTAGAGCCATGGTCAGTCATAGAACAGTATCTGTCATGTCACGATCTGTAGCACTCTCAGTTAGTTACAAAACTCAAGAAAACTCAGTAGATTCAGTTGTAGTTCAGTCTAATTCAGTATCCAGTTTAGACCTCAGTAAACTCAGTCAGCTAACTAAATTCAGTAGTATTCTATCAGTCAATGGAACTCAGTGAACTCAATTCAGTTAAACTAAATAGTAATCTCAGTAACAGCTCAGTCCAGCCTATTACAGACTAGAAATCAGTTCAGTGTCTATTTAGTTGGGATTAGGATTCAGCACCGAGTGAACCCAAGGATGGGGACTCACCTGCCAGTAGAGGGCGTGATCCTTAGAAGCAATCCTTATGTTCCAGAACTACGTAGCCATCGTAGGTTGAGATATCTTCATGCTAGATATTATGAGGGTTGATACTTCTCATTTGAGTTATCCTACTAGTGAGGGTTGACGGAAGAGCTTCCTATCAGAGAGGGTTAACTCACAATTTGTCCTTGCCCGTGTCACGGTATTGACACCCTTCCAACTGGGTTACAGGTTGGACCCCAAATAAACTAAAGAAGGGGCATGTCAGTTAGATGATTACCTCCCACAGTCCCAGTTTTAGTTTCAGTCTTAGAATAGAACTCAATTCAGTTCTACAGGTTCAGGACTATCAGATATAGTCACCCAACTCAGCTCAGTATGGAACTCAGTATAGTTCCTCAGACTTCAGAACTGTCAGATACAGTCATCCAGTTATTTGTAGTACAGTATCAGTTATCTAGTAAATTAATTAATCTATATTCAGACTCAGTGTTTAGTGCTATCACAATTTTAGTTATAGTATACGTATTCATACATGTACTCTTATTCATTCATACTCATGTTATCCAGTTATTATTGTTCATACATATGAGCCCATGCATTTTAGCCTACTTCACAGAGCATACCAGTATATTCAAAGTACTGAAACATGCTTTTCTTTTGCGTTATGATGTCATATAGCATAGGTTCCGACACACAAGCTCCAAAGCACCCTCAGTAGACCAGACTTTCAGTATTCAGCATAGTGGTAAGTCCTCTTAGTTCGAGGACATGATTACTACTTACAATATTTTAGTTTATGTCAGTAGATGGAGTTAGTTTGAGACTTGTCCCATCAACTCCACAGTTCAGACAGTTAGAGGCTTCCTAGACTAGAGTGTTTTCAGATAGTTATTTAGATTTCAATGTTTTATTCAGTTTTGGTATTTAATACCACATTCAGTATTATTCAGTATTATTCTCAGATTGAAGCTTATGGCATGTTTCTGCCTAATTTTGCATATTATTCAGTATTATTGTTCAATTATTGCAGCAGGTACCAGTCATGGGTTAGCTTGTGGTCCCTCGGGATTACGACACCGTATAACGTCGGGGGTACAGACTCGGGGCGTTATATTTTGTCAAACACTTGGGAGGCATAATCTTGTACATGGGAATGAACAATATGTTAATGCATCATGACTACAACAATCAATTCACAATTCAAGGGTTTGACATGAGATCTACATCATCCAACATATCCATTGATTTATTTTACATGAAACTCATATTTTCTTAACTTGAAACTCAAATAACAATACATACATGGACATAATTCAATATAAATCATATGAAACTCATAACTTGAATTTAAAAGAGGTTCTTGGATTTCAAGGGAGGAAAGAAACCCAAGGATGAACACCTAACATACCTAAGTAGTTGAATTCGTGAGAATTGTTGGTGATTTATTGGAACTTGATCTTAGACGTGATGAGCTAGGGTTTTTTCTTGAGAGAATTGTATGAAAGGATGAGTGAATTTGCCTTATAGAAGGCTTAATTTCTTGTAATGGTGGGTTAAGATGGGTGGAAAATGACTCTTCCCCCCACAAACTCGTAATTTAATAAACAAAAATGGGCCAGTGATGCGAAAGGCGATGCGCCGCATCGATCAACTCGATGCGATAACCGATGCGCCACATCGATGGTGATGATATGATAGCTAATGCGACGCAGCCTGATCGCGTTGGCTCACTATTTTGGTCATCCAAACATGCCTTAAACAATGTACGTAAATTCTGAAACTCACCCGAGATGACTTATAGACAACCCTGATCATGAATCAACTTAAAAATTGACAATCTAAGGCCGGAAAGATCGAAATAAAATTCATCAAAGTTAAGGGGACAAAATAAGGCTAAGTCTTTAACACTTGGCTAAATTTTCTACGTCTTGAACCACTTTAGTGTGCAGCATAAGACAGAAATGAGCTAAGATTCTTGCGGGGTCTTACAATATCTCCCCCTTAGGAACATTCATCCTCGAATGAGACTAACTGAACTGAGAGGTACAGAGGAACTGAGATTACAAGCTAAAAATGCCTGACTGAAACGTGACTACATAACTTAGTCTGACACATGATGACTAACCAGACTTATTCATGAATGCATGAATGACATAAGAATGATATGTAGTTGGAACTGACTATAGAAAAGAGGGATTCTAAGAAAAATTATTACCTTACACTGAGAATACCAAAGGACCTGAGATAATTTACTGAAGATGCGTGAATCGGAACATGAGATCATAACTAAGTCTAAAACATGATACATGGACTGAATATCATGAACTGAACTGATTTCTGGAATACATGCAATGACATGAGAATGGTTCTATGGTTGAGATAAGAACGAGGGAGTCAACTTATGAGTAACCATTACCTTTGGATGGATCTAGTTTCATGAAGAAAAGATGAGAGATTTAGTACATGAAAAACTCAGGGCATTACGATATCTTCCCCTTGGGATAGGTCATCCCTAGAATGATACTAACTTGGTTGAAATATTAAGAAAAATTGATATGATTCATGGGACACTTACAAATTGAATTATGACTGAATATCTGGGATCTAAAATTGAGGCCTTAGGAATAGAGTATCCACGACATGAATTCATTAAAGAAATCAAATTTAAGGGTATATATAACAAAAATCTAAACTTCGCCGATCATTTAGAGCGTACATAAGTACTGGAATTGAACATACTATAAAGCATATGTACCTGAGTCATGAGCTGTATGACTTGATTTTGGAGTTTCTAAATTTGAGGGACATGATTCGTACTATTGAGTGGACTGGAATACCTCATACTAGGAACTGGAAGAGTACATGATCTTTGTAAGGTGCACGAATATGAGCTATGATCATAGAGATGACATGTAAAACATAAGTAAATATCGTGGTAACTGAAGTACAAAACTTTGAACTGAGATACGAATGGTTCGGGTATCTTCCCCCCTTACTGATATTCTACAATACACTGTATCACTACTAGAATCTGAGAACCTGACTTGGTTACTTGCCCTATCGTCTCCTCCTTAGCTTAAAGCCATTATTATAAATCTGTAAACTACTTAATCAATAACTCTAAACTAAACTACCTCCACCTTACTCAAGAATCTGGGGGATAGTAATACGCTTAAATTGATAACCTCACCTTGAAAGACTACACCTGATAATATAAAACTTGCTACTAGTACCTTCTTCTAGATACCACTCCTAGCCCTCTATAGCTCTAATAATCATCATGTAATAACTTAAGAGTGACTAAATCTGAATTATTAACTCCTCTTTCTATTATCTCAACCTTCAAAGATTCTAACACATAACATGGATATCTTCAAATCTTTAATAACTATACTACTTTCTTCATATCCTACAAATATCACCTCCACAACACATGTTTCGAATCAACAAAAATTCTTGCATACGCTGCTTCAAGCCTACTGATTCACCTTTCACATGGCTAGTCCCATGAAATATATAATCTGCTCAAATTTAGATAAGACCATCCCAATTCTACTACTGTTGCTAAACTCGTAGTTTCATGCTTCAAATTCTAGATCATATTCTATCATAGGATTCTGAGAAGGAATTTGAAAATACATATGACTCCTAAGTACTGAGGAGGTACTACCCCATCATTCAATGACTGGTTCATTGGGATACTCAAACTGAACTACTCTATTTCTGAAATCAACAGAAATGGCTTGTTGGGATACTTTAATCGAGCAATTTTTATGTACCCGCCTAGCTACGATGGGTTTGCCCACTAAGGTAGACACTAAGAAGGACTCTGCTAATATTTCGTACCTGACACCGAAGTTGACAGATATATGGGGAGAGGGGTTACAAAAGAACGTGAAGCTCCATGGTCTAGCAAAATATACACAAAATATGAAAGGCCTGTAATGTACCCGTAACCGCATCAGGAGAACTTTCCTGATCATGTTGGGACTAGAGTGCATAAAGTATGCTCTAACGTTGACACACTCTTTGATCACACTATCAGATACTCTAGACACAAACTTGCTCATGTTAGACCTATTATCTACCTCCACGTAAGAACCATAACTAGCTAGCTGGGTAAACTTGAGGGAATACTCTTTCATACTCATGTTGCCCTGCTTAAGATTAATTAACTCTAATACCTTTGCTTCCCTCTACTCCAAAGGAAAGAATCTATCTAAGAAGGTTGTAGAAAAATCCTTCCATTTCATAGGCCCTTCATCTGTGCCTCTATCCCTTTTCCACTACTTAAACCAGGTGTGAGTTACATCCTTGTAACACCCCGATTTTCTGAATCAGAATGCTACACGGTGCTTATGACCCCGAGGGATCACAAGCTAACCCATGACTAATATCTGTACTTGTAGACTACAATTCATGACATAATAATGTAGAAAACATGCACAATAGGCCATAAGGTTCAACTGAAATAATATAACATCCATATGGGCGAAAAATACCCAAAACAACTGAAAACTGAATCTGAAAGCTAAATCTGAGTGTAAATTCGAAAGCCTCTAATTACTATCTGAAATAAGGAGTTGAAGGAACATGTCTCCAACTAACTCCGTAAAACTAAACTGAAGAAATAAATGAATAAATCAAATAATGTCGTCCTCGAATGAAGAGGACTCACTGCAACTCTGTATGCTGAATACGACTGCTACTGCTGGTTTGGGACTCGTGCCTCTTAACCTATGGTGTAACATGAAAACGAAGCACCATAGCGCAAATGCGTCAGTACAACTGGAGTACTGAGTATACGAGTGAGGTAGGCTAATGCAAGGGTTTACATGCATAAATAATACTACTGACTGACTGATATGAACGTAAGAGTACAAACATACATACATAGTAACTATGATCGTGAGTACGTGATGGCTAAATCTATACGCTAATACATGGCTGGAACCGTAGTTCTGATAACATGGATGACTGTATCTGATAGTCCTGAATTTGGTTGAACTCTCTGAGTTCCGTGCTATAACTGAATTTGACCATATCTAACAATCCTGGTATACTGATATTTGAAGAACTGTCTGAGTTCTTTTACTAAGGATGATACTGAAACTCTGGGAGGTAGTTGTTTAATCGACATGCCTCATATGTGCCATTATGGCTAAGATGGGGTCCAATCTCTACCCTAACTGGAAGGGTGTCAATACCGCACCACTGGTAAGGATAACATGTGAGCAACCCTCATATAACAGGTAACTCTAGTGAGAACGGTGGGAACCCTCATATAACAGGTTAAGCCACCTCATCTACCCTCATATAACAGGCTGCGATGTCTCAACCTATGATGGCTACATAGTTCTGGAACGCAAGGATACTGCTAAGAATCACACCCTCATATATAGGTGAGTTCCCACCCCTGGGTTCACTCGGTGCTAACTCTTACTCCCATCTAAAGAAATTAAACATGATTCAACTGATTGTACATGGACAGATTAACTGACTTTCATTGACTGACGGAGCAGTACTATTATCTGAGAGTTAACTGGGATCATGAGATTTCTGAGGTTTTCTGAGTCACATGACTGATTGAGTTCTATAGATTATAGCTTGATTGAGATTATCGTGACAACATAACATGGCTCTAAGCACACAACTATGTTTTTCGGGTATGAATACCCCCAGGACTCGATAGAAGAAAATTGACACACATGAAATGACTTGATCACAAGATTGGACTCCACAATTCGCTATATCATAAGTAGGGGATAGTATACTTCATGTATTTAATCAACACTTCAAACATGGTAGGGAAAGCATGGATATAATTTGCACACAAAATTGATATTTCCATGATCATACATACTTCATGCCATCACCATAAGAATACATAAATAGCATGGCCATTCATATTGACGTGTATCGCTAACATGGACTTGTCATTTAGATATCATGAAATCATGTAAATATGAACTTCTAACATCTTAGGCATTTTATCAAACACCTTACATTCATTTTTTAAGGCATAGGTAGATTTCATACTTGCATTAGTTCAACCCACCCAAAGTTCATGATTTTGAACCAACAATCACATATATTCCATGAAAAACATCCTTAGATATCATCTTGAAACTTGAACAACAATCATCAACGTGTACATGCTTATATCACCACAAAAGTTTACAAAATAACATTTAAATGCATGGTTCTTGAACTCTATGATTGAATTGAATCCATAGATGAACACTATGATACCTTAAAGCTTGATCTTGAAAGAGATCTAATGTATCTGAAGGTTCCTGAAGAAATTCTTAGGCGTGCCCTTGATTTTTCTTGACTAGGGTTTAGCCCCTTTGGGAAAGAATGCTCTTGTTCCTGGGGAGATGATCTTGAGAGGAAATCCTAATCTTGTGATTAAAAGTGTAAGAGAGGGTTTTTAAGATGTTTTAACTAAAGAGAATAGAAAATAATACGTTCCTTGAGGGTTATAATTCGTGGGAAATGAAGGGAAAAGACCAAAATACCCTTATAAAATAAATTCCCAGTTGCTGAAAATCATAGCTGACGACATTTGTGACAAGGCGTCAAAAGTGTGGTAAGCCATCAAAAATGTCATCACACAGGAGCTGGAACTAATGGTTTCTTCCTAAGTCTGACGACCTTCATGGTAAGGCATCACAAATATGGTAAGCTACCACGAATGTCGTCACTTAGGAGCTGGTTTCTGCCTAAGGATGACGACTTTCATGGTAGGGCGTCACAAATATGGTAAGCTACCACAAATGTCTTCACTTAGGAGCTGGTTTCTTCCTAAGGCTGACGACCTTCGTGTTAGGGCATCACAAATATGGTAAGCTACCACGAATATTGTCACTTAGGAGCTGGTTTCTGCCTAAGGCTGACGACCTTCGTGGTAGGGCATCACAAATGTGGTAAGATACCACGAATGTCGTCACACAGGAGTTGGATTCTGCCTAAGGTTGATGACCTTTGTGTTAAGGCATCAAAAATGTGGTAAGGCATCACAAATGTGGTAAGCTACCATGAATGTCGTCACACAGTTTCCAACCTGACATGCTGGAGGAAAATAGGAATAACTCTTTGCTACGATATCGGATTTAGGCGAAATTGGTATTGTTGAAAAGCTAATTAAATTATCTATCTGTTTATAGATCATATGCTCAAAAATTACAAGTATAATGAGAGATATGCTTGTTTTAATCTGACTATGGCAATATCTTTCTCAAGAATTCGATCGGTAAGGAATGTTTTGATTCGTCTGATAGCTGAGATTTATTTGAAGCCTTAATATACATCTAACCTACTCATAAAACTATAAAAGAACCATGATGTACTATGCATGAGCTTGGTACATGTCTCTAATATTGATTTGGATTTTTTGGGGTATTACAATATCTCTTCCTTGGAAACATTCGTCCTCGAATGATGACTGCTTGAGAGGGGAGAAAAGATAAAATGACGCATGTACTGATCATGTTCAACTGGCATATGATTTTAGGACCGAATTGAATTCTAAACTGAATATAGCCCAACTGAACATGTATATCTAATGCATGACTGATAAGCTGAACTCATGAATGCATGATAAGCTATGAACTGATACTTGATACCAATTTTATATTGAAATTTTGAACATGTAACTGAATAAGCTTAAGGAAAATGGTTACCTCGAGCTAAGTCTAAATTAGCGAAGAAAAGATGAGGGTACTTGGTTCGCATGTCTGCTTCTGTTTCCCAAGTAGCTCCCTTCATGGACTGATTTTGCCAAAGAACCTTGACTAGAGGGACTTCTTTGTTCCTCAACCTACGAGTCTGATAGTCAAGGATTTCGACTAGAATCTCTTCATAAGAGAGTCTATTCTGAATGTCAACGTGTCTATTCTGAATGTCAACGCTATGAATAGGGACTACAACTGCTGAGTTACCTATGCACTACTTGATCGAAGAGACATGGAAGACTGGATGAATTGAGGCTAGATCTGAAGGTAATTCAAGCTCATAGGCTACCTTGACAAAGCGACTGAGAATCTTAAAGGGACCGACATATCAGGGACTGAGCTTTCCCTTCTTGCCGAATCTCTTCACTCCCTTCATGGGAAAGATCTTGAGATAGACATAGTCATCGACCTCGAATTCGAGATCCTTTCTACGAACATCCGCATAAGACTTCTGTCATCTTTGAGCAGCCCGAAGTATTTCTATGATCAACTGAACTTTCTGTAAGGCATCGAATACTAAGTCAGGCCCTATGACTGTGGTCTCACTAACTTCGATCCAACTGATCGGAGACCTACATCTCCTACCATAGAGAGCTTCGAATGGAGCCATCTGAATACTGGAGTGATAGTTGTTGTTGTATGCAAACTCAATCAAAGGCAAGTGGGCATCCCAACTTCCCTTGAAATCAATTGCATATATCTTCTAGAGTTTAATTGGTCTTTTCTGCTTGACCATCTGTCTGAGGATGAAACGCTGTACTGAGATGAACTTGGGTACCAAGACCCTTTTGGAATGCTTTCCAGAAGTGAGAGGTGAATTGGGTACCTCTATCTGAGATGATAGATAGTGGAGCACCATGTAATCTGACCAACTCCCTTATATAGAGTTTGGCATAATCCTCGGCTGAGTAAGAGGTACGAACTGGAAGGAAAAGAGCTGACTTGGTCATTCTGTCTACAATGACCCAAACTGAATCATGCTGATGATGTGTTCTAGGAAAACCCGTCATGAAGTCCATGTTCACTTCTTCCCACTTCCAAGTAGGAATAGTGAACTCCTGCATGGAACCACTAGGTTTCTGATGCTCTATCTTAACCTGTTGACATGTAGAGCACTTGGCCACAAAATCTGCAACATCCTTCTTCATCCCACTCCACCAATAGATCTCCCGCAAGTGGTGGTATATCTTAGTAGCCCCTAGATGAATAGAGTATCACGCACCATGCGCTTCTGCAAGAATTCGCTACCTTAAGTCATCTACACCGGGAACACACAGACAACCCTGACAACGAAGAACACTATCTCCCCCTTGGGAGAAAACCTCTACTTCCTGACTCTGAACTGACTCTTTTAGCTTGACAAGGTTAGGATCCCTGTTTTGCTTCTCTTTTACCTCAGAAACTAGAGATGACTCTGAATTACTTTGAACACATACACCACCCTCTGAAGAGTCGACTAAGCGAACGCCTAGTCTGGCAAGATGATGAAAATCCTGAGATAATTTCTTCTTTCTATCCTCAACATGGGAAACACTACCCATGGATAGTCTACTGAGTGCATCGGCTACTACATTGGCCTTGCTCGGATGATAAAGCACACTCATGTCATAATCTTTCAAGAGCTCTAACTATCTTCTCTGATGAAGATTGAGATCTTTCTGGGAAAAGACATACTAAAGGCTCTTATGATCTGTGAAGACGTCTACATGAACACCATATAGATAATGCCTCCAAATCCTTAAGGCAAAGACAACTGTTGCTAACTCAAGGTCATGAGTAGGATAATTCTTCTCATGGGGCTTTAACTATCTGGAGGTGTAGTCTATGACTCTACCATGCTGCATGAGGACATAACCTAAACCTACTCTGGATACATCACAGTATACTACGAATCCATCAGAACCATCGGGACGTGCTAAAACTGGAGCTAAGGTGAGTCGAGTCTTCAACTCCTGAAAACTCTTTTCGCAAGGTTCTGACCACTAAAACTTGACCTTCTTCTAAGTCAATCTGGACACATAGGAGATGCAATAGAAGAAAATCCCTTGACAAACCATTAGTAATAACTAGCCAAACCCAAGAAACTCCTGATATCTGATGGAGAGACAAGGCGAGGCCAGTTTCTTACCGCTTTGGTTTTCTGAGGATCTACTTTAATGCCATCACCGAAAATAATATGACCAAGGAATGCTATTAATCTTAGCCAAAATTCGCACTTACAAAACTTGGCGAACAATTGGTGATCCCTGAGAGTCTAAAGAATAATTATGAGATGGTTTGAATGATCACGCTCTGTGCGAGAATAGACTAGAATATCATCTATGAAGACTATGACGAATGTGTCCAAGTACTTCTTGAACACTCGGTTCATCAAGTCCATGAAAGCTGTAGGGGCATTGGCAAGACCAAAGGATATGACTAGAAATTCAAAGTGACCATATTAAGTATGAAAAGCTGTCTTCGGAATGTAACATTCTCTAACTCTGAGCTGATGATAGCCTGATCTGAGGTCTATCTTGGAGAAATAACTGGCACCCTGAAGTTGGTCAAACAAGTTATCTATCCTAGGCAGCGGATACCTGTTCTTGATCGTGACTTTGTTGAGGACGGTAATCAATACACATTCTGAGAGAACCATCTTTCTTATGCACGAATAAGGCTAGCGCACCTCATGGGGATACACTGGGCCTGATGAATCCTTTTTCTAAGAGATCCTTCAACTGATCTTTTAGTTTCCTGAGTTCTGCTGGTGCCATTCTGTATGGTGGAATAGAAATAGGCTGAGTATCTGGGTGAAGGTCTATGCCGAAGTCTATTTTCCTTTTGGGAGGAATGCCTGTAAGATCTTTGAGAAAGACGTCTGAATATTCATTAACCACTGGGACTAATTTGAGACTGGGAGATTCAGAATTGGAATCCTTAACATGCACGAGATGATACATACACCCCTTAGAAATCATTTTCCTTTCCCGAAGGTAGGAAATAAACTGACCTCTGAAAGACGAAATGCTACCCTTCCACTCTAGGATGGGCTCATTCAGGAACTGAAACTGAACTATCCTATTTCTGCAGTCGACTATGGCATAGCAGGAATGAAGCCAATCCATGCCGAGAATGACATCAAAATAAGTCATCTCTAACTCGACTAAATTTGCTGATGTGGATTTCTGAAATATCATAACCGGGCAGTTCCTGTATACCCTCCGATCTATGATGGTATTACCCATTGGGGTAGAGATTGAAAATGGCTCTGCTAAAATTTTGGGACTGATTTTGAAATTGCCTGCTATGTATGTAGTGACAAAAGACAAGGATGCACCTGGGTCTAGTAAAGCATAAACATGAACATGGAAAATCTGTAACGTACCAGTAATGACATCAGGAGAATTTTCTTGATCATGTCGGGTCTGAAGAGCATAGAGTCTATTTGGGCGTTGCCTACTAGTAGCACTGGAAGTGGCACCCTGCTGGTTCGGGCGACCGAACTGGGATGTGGAACAATTCTGCTAACCCTGAGGGCCTGGCTGAGGACACTCCCTAATCCTGTGGCCTGGCTTACCACAACCAAAACAGACATCACTACCGGTTCTGCAAATACCCTTGTGGTTCTTACCATAAGTCTGACAAAGGGGGTTTGTTCGGGCACTGCTAACACTGCCCTGAGATTTAGAGCCTGGTGCTCTGTCTCTGTTGCCGTCCCTGAACTTCGGCACTGGGGCAATAGCAGAGGAAGGGGATGGAATTGCTGACTTAGGATGAAACTATGAACGATTTCCTCCCTCTGATTTGGGCTGAGCAAAATTGAAACTGCCTGCTCTTACTCTCTTGTTTTGCCTCTCTCTAGTCTTAACTTTCTGCTCTTCTATCTGTTGAGCATGGGTCATGAGCCTGGCTAAAGTCATATCACTGTTCAGCATCGCAGACCTCACTCATTTACCATGCTATCATTCACTCCTGACACGAACTTGCTCATCTTAGCCCTGTTGTCTGCAACCACATGAGGGACATATCTAGCTAGCTGTGTAAATCTAAGAGAATACTCTTTAAATATCATATTTCTCTACCTGAGTTTGATGAACTTAAGAAGCTTAGCCTCTCTTAACTCTTGGGGAAAGAATCTGTCTAAGAAAGCCATGACGAATTCTTCCTACTCAACAGGACCTGCATCCTCTAACCTTTCTGCTAACCACTGCTTGTACCAAGTGTGAGCGACATCCTGCAATTGGTATGCGACTAACTTGGCACTCTGAGAAGAAGTGACTCCCATGATATCAATGACTTTCTAGACTTGGTCAATGAATTTCTGAGTATCCTCGTTTGGCTTAGACCCAAAGAAGGACGGAGGGTTCATTCGGGTGAAGTCCCAAATCCTAGCTGCTGCTGAATTAGCCACTGGGTTGGCTGGAATGACTGCTGGTCATTCATTCTGGGCAGCTACAGACTGAGCAAGAGTGGTAAATGCGGTCCTGAACTTCGCATGAGAAATATGTTCGCCTAAAGGATCTTCGGGCTGAGGAGCTGGCTGATTTCTTCTCTTTGGAGACATGTTTCTGAAATAAGAGAAGAGTGGATTAGACTTAGAGACTGACTTGAAATTATGCTTACTAGCACGACATGAATACTGAAGAAAGGGAACTATTCCTAAAACATCTCATAGCCTCCTGTACATAAATGTGGCGCGCAACACACCCGTGTACAAGACTCTACTAGATGCGGCTTTCAGACTTCCTAGGAATCTATTGAACCTTAGGCTCTGATACCAAGTTTTTAATGCCCCAATTTTCTGAACTAGAATGCTACATGGTGCTTATGACCCCGAGGGACCACAAGCTAACCCATGACTGATATCTGTACCTATAGACTACAATTCATGACATAATAATGCGGAAAACATGCACAATAGGCCATAAGGTTCAACTGAAATAATATAACATTCATATGGACGAAAAATCCCCAAAATAACTGAAAACTAAATCTGAAAGCTAAATCTTAGCTTAAATCCGAAAGCCTCTAAGTACTGTTTGAAATAAGGAGTTAAAGGAACATGTCTCTAACTAACTCCATAAAATTGAACTAAAGAAATAAATGAATAAATCAAATAATGTCATCCTCGAATGAAGTAAACTCACTGCAACTCTGTATGCTGAATGTGACTGATACTGCTGGTCTGGGACTCGTGCCTCTGAACCTATAGTGTAATATGAAAAGAAAGAACCATAGCGCAAATACGCCAGTACAACTGAAGTACTGAGTATACGAGTGAGGTAGGCTAATGCAAGGGTTTATGTGCATAAATAATACTACTGACTGACTGATATGAACGTAAGAGTACAAACATACATACATAGTAACTAAGATCGTGAGTACGTGATGGCTAAATCTACATGCTAATACATGGCTGGAACCGTAGTTCTGATAACATGGATGACTGTATCAACAGCCCTGAATCTGGTTGAACTCTCTGAGTTTCGTGCTATAACTGAATTTGACCATATCTAACAATCCTGGTATACTGGTATACTGATATTTAAAGAATTGTCTGAGTTCTTTTACTGACACTAATACTAAAATAGTGGGAGATAGTTGTTTAACCGACATGCCCCATATGTGCCATTATGGCTAAGATGGGGTCCAATCTCTGCCCTGACTGGAAGGGTGTCAATACCGCGCCACTGGTAAGGACAATATGTGAGCAACCCTCATATAACAGGTAACTCTAGTGAGAATGGTGGGAACCCTCATATAAATGGTTAAGCCACCTCATCTACCCTCATATAACAGGCTGTGATGTCTCAGCCTATGTTGGCTACATAGTTCTGGAACGCAAGGATGACTGCTAAGAATCACACCCTCATATACAGGTGAGTTCCCATCCTTGGGTTCACTCGGTGCTAACTTCTACTCCCATCTGAAGAGACTAAACCTGATTCAACTGACTGTGTATGGACAGATTAGCTGACTTCTGTTGACTGACAGAGTAGTACTATTATCTGAGAGTTAACTGGGATCATGAGATTTTTGAGGTTTCCTGAGTCACATGACTGACTGAGTTCTATAGATTATAGCTTGACTAAGATTATTGTGACAACATGACATGGCTCTAGGCACACAGCTATATTTTTTAGGTACGAATAGCCCCAGGACTCGATAGAAGAAAACTGACACACATGACATGACTTGATCACAATATTGGAGTCCACAATTCGCTATATCATAAGTAGGGGATAGTATACTTCATGTATTTAATTAACACGTCAAACATGGTAGGAAAAGCATGGATATAATTTGCACACAAAATTCATATTTCCATCATCATACATAATTTATGCCATCACCATAAGAATACATAAATAGCATGGGCATTCATATTGAAGTGTATCGCTAACATGGACTTGTCATTTAGATATCATGAAATCATGTAAATATGAACTTCTTACATCCTAGGCATTTTATCAAACACCTTACATGCATTTTTTAAGGCATAGGTGGATTTCATACTTGCATTCACCCAAAGTTTATGATTTTGAACCAACAATTACATATATTCCATGAAAAACATCCTTAGATATCATCTTGAAACTTGAACAACAATCATCAACGTGTACATGCTTATATCACCACAAAAGTTTATAAAATAACATTTAAAAGCATGGTCCTTGAACTCTATGAACGAATTGAATCCATAGATGAATACTACGCATACCTTAAATCTTGATCTTAAAAAAGAGATCTAATATTTCTGAAGGTTCCTGAAGAAATCCTTAGGATTTTCCTTGATTTTTCTTGACTAAGGTTTAACCCCTTTGGGAAAGAATGTTCTTGTTCCTGAGGAGATAATCTTAAGAGGAAACCCTAATCTTGTGGTTGAAAGTGTAAGAGAGGGTTTTTAAGATGTTTTAACTAAAGAGAATGGAAGATAATACATTTCTTGAGGGTTATAAGTCGTGGAAAGTGAAGGGAAAAGACCAAAATACCCTCATGAAATAAATTCCCAGTTGTTGAAAATCATAGCTGACGACATTTATGACAAGACATCAAAAGTGTGGTAAGCCGTCAAAAATGTCGTCACACAGGAGCTGGGCTGATGGTTTCTTCCTAAGTCTGACGACCTTCTTGGTAGGGCGTCACAAATATGGTAAGCTACCACGAATGTCGTCACTTAGGAGATGGTTTCTGCCTAAGGCTGACGACCTTCGTGGTAGGGCATCACAAATATGGTAAGCTACCACGAATGTCGTCACTTAGGAGCTGGTTTCTGCCTAAGGCTGACGACCTTCGTGGTAGGGTGTTACAAATGTGGTTAGCTACCACGAATGTCATCACACAAGAGTTGGATTCTGCCTAAGGCTGATGACCTTCATGGTAGGGCGTCACAAATGTTGTAAGCTACCACGAATGTCGTCACACAGTTTCCATCCTGGCATGCTAGAGTAAAATAGGAATAACTCTTTGCTCCAATATCGGATTTAGGAGAAATTGGTATCGTTAGAAATATAATTCAATTATCTATCTGTTGATAGGTCATGAGATCAAAAATTCCAAGTATATTGAGAGATGTGCTCATTTGAATCTGACTATGGCAATATCTTTCTCAAGAATTCGATTGGTGAGGAATGTTTTGATTCGTCTGATAGATGAGAGTTATTTGAAGCCTTAATATACATCTAACCTACTCATAAAACTATAAAAGAACCATGATATACTATGCATGAGCTTGGTACATGGCTCTAATATTGATTTGGATTTTTTAGGGTATTACAATCCTGCAACTGGTAAGTAGCAAACCCTGCACCTTCACTAGGTGTCTCAACCATAATGTCAGTCACCTTTTGAATCAAGTCGAGGAATTTCTACGGATCCTTTTCAGACTTGGATCCTAAAAAGAAAGAAGGATTCATTCGAGTGTAGTCCCAAATCCTGGCTACGACAGTATTAGCCACTAGGTTGGTTGGTATAACAACTGGATGATTGTTCTAAACTACTACAGAGTGAGCTAGGGTAGTGAATGTAGTTCTGAACTCTTTATGAGAAACATGCTCATTCAGGGGATCTTCCTGAATGGGCGGAGGTACGGGCTGATTCTTATTTCTTCTTCTGTTAGCCTTTCTAGGAGGCATATTCTATAAACGGAAGAAAGAGTTGCTTAGACAAGAAGCTTGACTTGAGCTCATTCTCACTCGCATGATATGAACACTGAAAGAAATAAAATTTTTCCTAAAAATGCCTCGTAGGCTCTAATACCAAGTTTGTAACGCTCTAAGAGTACACCCTGGGCGTCACACGGTGCTTCGACCCTAAAGGACCACAAGTTAACCCATGACTGGTACCTGCTGTGAGCACTGAATAATAACCATGAAACATATACAGAAGTAAAGCTAAAAATGCCATAAGGTTCATAAAATTGAAATCAATATTGAGTACATATATGGAATAACTACTAACCAAAAGTATCTGAAAGCCTCTAAATATATGAAATAAAAGAGTTGATGGGACAGACCCCAACTAACTCCCAACTGCTGTCTGAAAATAACTGAACTACTAAAAATACTGTAAGAAATGCAATGAATAAATAAATATCACGTCCTCAAGGGATGAAGACTCACTACTGTAGCTATGGCTGATAGACTGATCTGGCTAAGTACGGTCAGGAAATCAAGCATCCGAACCTATGATATGAGACATCATAGCGCAAAGAGAGTATGTGTCAGTACTTTGAATGTACTGGTATGCTAGGTGAGGTTAGTCTAATATGCATGGGTTCATGTGCATGTATAATAATAACTAAATACCATAAAGTAACTGAATAAGAGTATATGCAAGACTGGGACTACTGAGAGTACTGAACATGCAATACCAAGCATATAATGTCTACCTGAATTAGACTAAAATTGAAGTACTGAGTTTGATAACTGAATAACTGATAACTAAAAATGATGATCGTGTAGAACTGAACTGAGTTCTATACTGAATACTGAATACTAAAACTAAAATTGAAACTGAGACTGTAGGGCTATCATCTAACCGACAAGCCCCAATATGGACTGATTTAGGGTCCAACTTGTAACCCCAGTTGAAAGGGTGTTAGTACCATACCACAGGTACTAACACTGGTTGTAAGTCACCCTAACTAACAGGAAACTCATACGAGATATGTCTACCCTTATCTAGAAGGAAGATATCTCAACCTATGCTGGCTACGTAGTTCTATAACTCAGGGATTGCTACTAAGGGTCACACCCAAACTGACAGGAATGCCCCCATCCCTGGGTTCGCTCGGTGCTGAATCCTACTCCTAACTGAAAGACACTTATTACTGAGTTAAGCTGAGTTTGACTGAGCCAACAACTGAATATCATACGGATCACTTGACTAGGCTAAGCTGGACTGAACTCGCACTGGCCATGTTAACTGAATGAGTATTACTGCTAATGATACGACTAGGACCCTTTTGAAAATACTGAAAACTAAGTAAATAACTAAAATTTGGGTATCATAACTCCCAGGACTCGATATCATTGACAATAAAACCATACCACAAGTTTAAACGCATAACAATAGAACACACTGCAAAATTCATTCACTTAGATATTTTTTCAAACACTTGGGAGGAATAATCTGGTACATGGGAATGAACAACATGTTAATGCATTATGACTACTACAACAATCAATTCACAATTCAAGGATTTGACATGAGATCTATATCAACCAATATACCCATTAATTTATTCTACATTAAACTCATATTTTCTTAACTTGAAACTCAAATAACAACACATACATGGACATAATTCAATATAAATCATGTGAAACTCATAACTTGAATTTAAAAGAAGTTCTTGGACTCCAAGGGTGGAAGTAAACCCAAGGATGAACACCTAACATACCTGAGTAGTTGAATTCGTGAGAATTATTGGTGATTTCTTGGAACTTGGTCTTAGACTTGATGAACTAGGGCTTGCTCTTGAGAGAATTGTATGAAAAAATTAGTGAATTTGTCCTGTAGAAGGCTTAATTTCGTGTTATGGTGGGTTAATATGGGTGGAAAATGACTTCTTTGCCCCCCCAAAACACGTAATTTAATAAACAAAAATAGTCCTAGTGACGCGACAGGCGACGCGCCACATCGGTCAACCCGATGTGATAATCGACGCGCCGTGTCGATAGTGATGATGCGATAGCCAATAGGACAAGGCCTGATCACATTGGCTAACTATTTTGGTCATCCAAACATACCTCAAACGATGTTCAAAAATTCCAAAAATCACCCAAGATGACCTATAGACAACTCTGATCATGAATCAATTTAAAAATTGTCAATCTAAGACTGGGAAGATCGAAATAAAATTCATCAAAATTAAGGTGCCAAAATAAGGCTAAGTCTTTAACACTTAGCTAAATTTTCTAAGTCTTGAACCTCTTTAGTATGTAGCATAAGACTGAAATTAGCTAAGATTCTTGCGGGGTCTTACACTTCTGCTTCTGATTGAGATAATGCTGGTAAAACAAGCTTATAGAGTGGTGGATGTATCCTAGCTGCTTCACTTGTTCCTTTACTTGGACTTGATTCAATTTTTTTCTCTTGGGATCCATATAATAAAAAATAACAGGAACATGAAATAGATTATAATTAATTAATGCATCATTAATAAAGGATAACAATATATTTGATATGTACAACAGTAAAATAAAAGCTCTAGATCACACCTCTGTTGCACCAGGTAGGTAATCTATTGCAACATATAACTAACCTATTGTAATGGATGAGTAATTTATTGCAACAATAAAAATAGATCACTCATCTGTTGAAATAGATGACTGGTTTGTTGCACCAGGTATGTTACCTGTTGCAATATATAACCAACTCATTGTAGCAGATGAGTAATTCGTTGGAAACAATAAAAAAGATCACTCATCTGTTGAAACAAATCACTCATCTGGTGCGCTAGGTAGGTTATCTATTACAACATATAACCAACCTGTTTCAATGGATGAGTAATCCATTGAAAATAGTAAAAACAGATCACTCATCTATTGCACTAGGTAGGTTATTTGTCGCAACATATAACCAACATAATGCAACGGATGAGAAATCCATTGGAAACAATAAAAACAGATCACTCATCTATTGAAATAGATCACTCATCTGTTGAAACAGATCACTCATCTGTTGCCAAATGAGTTATCTGTTGGAACTGTTATCAACTATTAATATTGTTTAGGTTTCTTCTAAATAGAAGAGTCGTCTGTCGCAACAGATAAATGATCTGTTCGATCGTTCATCTGTTGAATCAGATTTTTATTTGTTGCATAAGATTTTCATCTGTTACATCAGAGTTTTATCTGTTGCATCAGATGGTTCATCTATTGCAGAAAAAAATAGTATCAGGATTTTGTTCAATAAAACAACAACACTATCACTGTTTTATCAAATAAACCATTTTTACTTAGAAAAATAACAAATCAACCCTGCAACACCAACACAACACACACGCTAAGAACATCAACGGTGACAAAAAATCACCAACATTGTTGTTTTGTGCTTGTATAAACATAAACAACAAAAATTAAATTTCAAAAAACTCACCAGACACCAGCAAATTGAATCAATAGTTCGATAACAAGAACTACAATAACAAAAAAAATTATATTTCACACCGATAAGAGTAGAGAAGAAATGCCAGAAATTGGAGTTTTCTTCAGTCCACATTTCAAATTTAAGCAGGAAATATTAAAATTGTTAACCAATACTAGAAGAGAAGTTTGCTCAAGTTCCTCCTTTTCTTCATAACTAAAAAGACATAATTTTTTACCTGTGAAATAAGAAATGAGACGATGAAGAACTTGAAGTTATTGTTGTTGTCGAAGAACACTGCTGTCACATCAATTGACGGTTGAAAGTCGAAAAGGAACTCGCCCAACTACTTTTCGCCGGAGGTTGAAGTCATCGGGAATTGAAGGGAGAAATTTTGCAGAACTGTTGGTTGGGAGAGGGAGAGGAGAGAGACGGTTCATTGGGAGAGGAGAGGGGTGTGGGTTGATTTTTATTTTTTGAAAAGATTAGAAAGTTTTGAAAATATTAATCAAGTCTACAATTAACTTAATCAAGTTTTCTAATTATGTTTGACCCTTTAAGTTGATCAATGTCACTAATCCTTCATTCAAGATTTAAAATACACCTTTCCTTCCATTTTCTCAAGTAACTTACCATTGGTCTTGACGTATTCAGGCATGATTAATTCAAGACGCATTTAGAGCTTGTTTGGATGGTTATTCACATATCGTTTCATTAATTTATCCCTTTCTTGAGTTTGACTCGCCCCTCGCTTTAGGTTTATGTGCCAAAGAGAAGCAGCATCCTGCATTCTGGACCACTACTGCCACCAGGGGGAAGCATGGAATACATGTTAAAGAAGCATGTGAGAGACAAATTCATGAAGCAGTTAGGTAAACATGTCGTATACTTTAGAAGTTCTTTTTATTTAGTCGCCTTATATATACCTTTTGAGGGTGGGAAATTTGTTTTGTATAGTTTAAAGAATTTTTTATGTTTACAAATGTAAATCCATTTCTTCTTTAATATCTAGAAAATTGAAGTTAATTAGTTGGTTCTGGATAGTTTTACCGGAGAACAGAATCCTTTTATACTATATTCAGAGGATTGATTGAATTATTGTTGTTGAACTAACCAATATTGTTCATTTATACTACTTCACAATATTTCTCCCCCTTCTTCTCTCTTAACTGCATTTAGAGGCGGAAGTGTTATTTTTAGATTATGAATTTTGAATCACAATTTATTTTGCCTACAGAGTTTTGAATAGATATTTATACATGAGTTTGTGACCAAAATATGCCCCTTAACTATATGAAATACTGAAATATGTTGTGTATATAAAATGACACCAAAATATGCCAAGCTCACACATTTTGTGAGCTTTAGATCTTCTTTTTAACGGAATGTTTGGCGTTAACTTTTTGAGAAAAAAAAATAAAGCTCACAAAATATTTGAGTTATCCATTTTTATTTTATAAAGCTCACAAAATATGTGAGTTATCTATTTTTATTTTATAAAACAAACAAATGTGAGTTATTTATTTTTATTTTAAAGCTCACAAAATATTTGAGTTATCCATCTTTATATTTAGAAAAATTGTAAAGCTCACAAAATATGTGAGCGATCCATTTTATGTAAATTTCAAAATAAGTAAATAAAGCACACAATGTTTATGGCTTACAAAAATAAAATGACTAACTCACAATTTAAATATCTATTTTACTAAATTAATCTTATTAATAATACCTTTTTCTTTTTCTTATTAATGCCAAAATGGTTCTCTTGTTGTCATTGATGTCAAGTCTACATTCTTGACTATTTTATGGTATCCTTGTACATGGATAAAAAGACCTTAAATTCATAGCGCTTCGCCCATCAGAAGCAAAGATGTCTTTCTCATCCACTTCATCGCTTGAGAAAAAAAAGAAGAAAATTAAAGGTACGTACACTTGTTTATGAAGTTGCACCTCTTCAAACCCAAGAAGCCATGATCGCTCATTTTGTACCACTTGTTGCTTTGATCAACAGTTCAACACGTATACACTGTCAATAACACAATAACACTATCATACATGATAATTTTAGTTTTTTCTAATAATCGAGAAATTTGATTCTTTTCGACTTCAAAACCCAGTGGCAATGAGCTCGCCCCATCAATACTATATTCTGGGGCTCAATAGAATTTGACAATTTAAAGAGGGCAGACAGCGGTGTAAATCATTATCTTAAACTTGTTTTCAATTTAATGTACATCACAGTGGAATTCCTCATGGCATTAACTATTAAGGTAGAACTGTTTCTTCCAAATCTAATTTTCATGGTGTTCAAGTAAAGAAATAATAAATTATAATGCATGTTTGTATGTCAAGTCATCCGTTACCACACAAACAATGTTTCTGCTAAATAATATGGCCTAGTAAACATGATTCCTATGTTGAACTTTACAGCACAATTACTCATTTCTTTTAGTTATCATAAAGGAAAAGATAAAGAAAATTTGCTGGTTGTTCCAAATAAGCTATGTTACAGACGACACAAATCGCTACCTATATAGTAACACTTTAATTTTTTAGGACTTATTAGTCCTTTCCCTAATTGATTACATACCTTCTATTGATGTTGATTTGAGGTGTTAATTGCTAACATAATAACTGTTCAAACAAGAAACTAATAAAACAAATCTCTCTCTTTATATAAAAGAGGATTAGAGATTTGCTTAGGTGGCATACTTCTAAGACCACCATTAGTAATTATCTTTTTTGTCAATTTTTTGCTTTTTTCTCTTATATTTCCATCAAAAATATTTGTTGAAAATGTAATCAATCTATCATTAAGGCCTCATTTGTTTTTTTTTTTAAGATTAAGATGTCTGAATCTGAATGAATGTCTGAATGATTAAGACTTTGTTTCTAGATCTGAATACTGAATGATTAAGACTTTGTTTTTTTAACATCTGAATATATGTAGTTTATTTATTTGTAATAAATATGCAATTCAAATTTAAAAAGTAATAAAATATTATATTATTATATTAAAAATTAAGTTATATTAAATATAAAATAAAATTAATTTTAAATTTTATCTTAAAATTATTTTTTTATCTCTTCTACCAAATGATCCTTTATTATTCACCCAACTTCGAAGTATAATCTTGACGTGATGATTTTATTATACAGTATATAATCTTGGTGGATGGAGACGAATTATAAGATTTATAGTATTGAATGCATTATGCTTTTAGAATTATAGATTTAGACGTATTATTATTTATTAATATAAATTTGTAGTTTATATAAAAAATGTTGAGTTCTAAAGATCGATTAGATTTTCATATACAAGCATATCTAAATAGTATTGAGGGAATATATTACATTTTAAAAAGAGTCTGAATAGTATTCAGAATCTTTTTCATATCTGACTGATTCAGAGGATTTCAGATACATTAAAAGGCAGTTTAAAAAAAAAAACAAATGCACTTAATAGACTGAAGTCTGAACCATTTAGATTCAAACCTCTATTAAGTGCAAACAAATGAGGTCTAAGTCTACAATTATTCACATTAATTTGTATTAAATTTATTAAAGCCAAAAAGACTTTTCCTCTCCCACAAGTTTTAGTTAACTCTTAACTCTTAAGTTCCTAATCATAGATTGAATTGTATATATAAGGAGGGTTAGAGGAGTTGAGTATGTAGGTTTGGATTTCTTTCTCTTATTTTGTTGGTTTTTCTTCTTCTTATGTGCTAGCAAAAGTAAATCCATAACCAAAAACAAAAACAAAAAATTAAAACCAACTAACTAATTTCCAATAGGATCATTAGCACGTAATAGCTTAAATTTCAAAAAAGTCTTTAAGTAGCATTGAGATGAACTTCAACTTTTAGGCATTTCCTTGATGATCATTGATGTGTAAGTATCTTTATTTGACTTTGAAATTTATAGTAATTTGGTTATTTGTTTTTGCTAATGAACGTATTTTGATTTGATAATCTACAGAAAGTATGAGGAGACTGAATCACCAGAAGCTGTAGACTTTAATTACGTTACGCATGGACGATCCTATACTACGGAAGAGTTGCTACTGATGGAAATTGATATGTCAAACTCTCTCAAATTTGAGCCGAGTAATTCCACAGCGAACATTTCTCAGGAGAACTAATGGGGCCATTCAAGAGGATTAAGCAATAATGAGGAGTTGAAATATTTGGGCTACCTATGTGAGTCAAGTCTAATGGAATATAGTTGTGTGAAACTCGTATCTTTTATACATTTGTTGCTACTGCTATATTTCTTTAGAGGCTTACACTTCAATCATTTGTACATCCTTGAAGTCTGTATGAATTATAAAGTATCTTTTCATTTTCCTCCTCTTTTTTTTTTATACAAGCATATGAACTATGATATGCCCATTCTAAATTGATAAGAAAAGCTAATTTAAAAATAAATTATTTGTGAAATTTATAAAAAATTAGAATATTAATTTAGATAATTAGCTTGAATAGCTAAAAATAGAATTAATGGGGGAGAATAAAAGGCGGAACAAATAGAAAAGGCAAATGAAAAAATATAGGGGAACACTGCTTAGAAGTCAATTTTTTTTTCTTTAATTTCGGATCTCTTTTCAATTTTTTAAATTTTCTTTCAATAATATATATGAAAAGTGTTAACAACAAAATTTTAATAACTTCCCATTTTCTTGCCATATAATATTTTATGTTAATTATTTAGTAATTAGTATAAGATACATAAAATAAAAATCAAAACAATTGTTTTGTAGTATTACTTTTAAATTTTATTATTTGATTTACTTTAGAACTAAGATGTCTTAAATTAAATAGATAAAAGAATAATACACTAAAAAAAAGGAAAAAAATAAATGGAAGAAAACAAAAAAAAAAGTTGTTTTGGGGTGTGCTCTTTTCATTCGCTTATGATTTTTATTTGAGGGAGTGAAAATAATGTGAATGTTTCATGTAATCGTGCATACTTCATGTAAAAAATTAAATACTAAAAATAATGTTTAAAGGAAGAAAACAAACGTAATGACAGTTTAAGTTTTCATTCCCAATATTTCTTTATTAATATTTTTTTTTAAATTGTAGTTTTTAAAATGTTTTCGTTTTTTGAATTAAAAATCCACGTAGTTTAAAGTGTTGTCTGATATTAACTTCTAGTATGTACTTTATTAACTGAATAGAAATGACAAACATTCTTTCATAAATTTTTCGAGAGAGGTGATGTGCAAGGTTAGCCTTCGCAAGGTCATTCACATATTTCTTTATTAGTGTTGTCGTTTTTTCCTAAATTGCTGAGGATTTAGAAGTATGCCACAGAAGCAAATCTCTAATCCTCTTATATAAATATATATATATATATATCCCGGATTATTTATCTGGCAACTAACCTTCGTCCTTTCATCTTTTGATCTCAGCGGACTACTATGGCTAGAACTCCTAGGAATTTACAGGTTAATCCATCGTTGTTATTAAGAAGTTAAAAGGTTAACCATATACTAAGGGTAATAATTTTAATAAAATTTAATTTACATGATGTACATAAGCAAACATATTTAAAACGTAAAACATAAAAATATATTTTTGGTGGGAAAATATAGCATAAATAAGAACTTACATGAAGTAACTGGGAGAAAGGTTTCCCTTTCCGGAACCCCCTAAGGACTGAGAAAACTTGAAAGCTTTTATTAAAACAAACTTAATAAACTACTTGGTTTAGACACCGGAGAAGGATTTTCTTGGGTGGAATGGTTTATAAATTAAGGAAAGTGGAATATGTTGAGAGAGGAAGGTTTTTTCTTACTTGGGTTGAATTTTTTCCGATTCCTACTTCTACTACTAAAACACAAGTCTTATATAGACTTAAAATGAAAAAAAGGAATGGACTCAAACTTGCTACGTGGCTTCCAAATGAGTGGCCGATATTTATGAGATAAGAAATATTAATAATGCAGGTCGGGTACGCTTTTGGGCCCCATCGTCACATGCATTATTTTTTCTTTATACAGACGTGTGCTTCAACAGTTTTTCCTTCTTTTGGAAGGTAGTGATAAATGAAGCACTCAATTATTTTTACAAGACATAAAGTGGGCATACCCACATGATAATCTTATTTATATGTTATCTCTATCCAATACCAGCTGCTTTTGTCTTCCACGTGTAAGTCTTCTTTATTACTTGTCTTTATTTGATTATGTGTCCAAGTTGTGCAGGGCGATAGAATCAAAACTCATCCCTGAGTCATCATCTTCATTGAGGTCCTGTGCATCTTGGAGATATGCAGGCCTATTTTTGAATTTATCGTCTTCTTCTGATCTTGGAATATTATTATCTGCATTATTCATGTCTGAAACTAGTCTGTCCGAACTTATACTTGTCTTTTCTTTGCTATCAATATGCTTGTCTTGTCCTTGGCTATTAATTTTTTTTCTAATGTTTGCTTTACTTTAGTCTCAATTTGTTTATTTTTCATTTTTGCAATAACTGTCTTTCTTAGAGTACTAGTTCTAACTGATGGTTGTTTTGATGAAGGGCCTCTTTCATCTTTACTTTTTGGCAAAGTAACAGCCATTAATGGATTTGATTTGTCTTTACCGATTATCGTTTGCACCGGACTAGCTGTACCAATATCCAGTACAGTGGATTTCTTATCATTCAGAGGGAAATGCACACCCTTCTCATTCATTTTTTGTGGAGATAGAGAACTCTGTGTCTGAGTAGCTGCGTTTGTCCTACTAGTTTTGATCTGGTAGGTATTGATCTTGTCTTGTAAAGTTTGTACTTGCTCCATTAGTCTAGTGTTTTCATTGATAAGAGCTTCCTTCTGAGCATTTAGTCTTTTGAAAGCTTCGTTCATTGAGGAGCAGTGGTCACAAAAAATTATCTTACCAGTGTCTTTCTGAATATTATATTGGGGTATTTGGTTTGGGCTTTGTCTAAGTGCTGGCGATATGTAATATTTAGACCCAAGATATCTCCTTGCATAGTCTGAGGCTTCGAAAAAATTGGTAAAACCTTTATAAAGTGGGGTTTTAATGCCATTTATAGAGTCTATTACCTCTATCAAAGTTTGAAAAATTCAGTTGGTCTTTCCATGTATAACTACATAATATTTAAATTTAGTCTTCTTTTGTCTGATATATATTGGCATAAAGCATTCATTGCAGCTAAAAAATGTCTGTGGTCTGGTTTGTTATGGGCTATCCAAAGGTTGTCTACTAAACATTTTTGGGGTTTATCTAAAACACATTTTGGTCTAATTCTAAAAGATAAATTACTAGATGGATAAGATATTAAGTTAAATGGTCCGAAATCAATTCTTTCCATTAGTTTCATAGAGTCTCTCGGTCTAAAATTAATATTACCTATCATTGTCTGGTAGTAAGAATCTTGAGAAGACGTGGCTACTCCTTTGCCTTTGTCTGTGGTAGGTTGACCAGTAGGTCTCATGCTGAAACACACATTAGTTTATAGGTTTAGTCTTTATTTATAATCTACTTAATTTGTCTGCTAGTTAATTCTCTTTTCCTTTTATATATTTGAAAACAATATTTTTATAAACTGATATAGTATCCATAAAATTTAACCATCTTCTTTTGCTACTAGATTTTTCATTTATCTTTTGATGAAATTTAACTATTACTTCACAGTCTGTTCTTACTAATACTTCTTCTTTATTTAATATATATAGTCTGAAACTATTTAGGCCATATATTATTGCCAGTATTTCTAAATCTATACTACTCATATTTCTTTTTTCTTTATATAATCCACTTTGGTATGCGCAAATATGTTCTTCATTTTTATCACTATATTTGTTAGGTCTAACTTTTAATATAGCTCCCCATCCTAGTTTACTTCCATTAGTTTGAATAATTAAGTAATCTATTTCTAATGAGATTTTTAAGTTTGAAATATTGTTAACTTTTTCTTTAATTTGTTGTATTAGTTTAATATCTTCTATATTAAAATGTTTTTGGCCTTTACTGCCTGTTTTAGCATATAAAGGTCCAGCTATTTTTCCTAGGTCTTGAATAAAATTTCTTGCATAATTTACTAATCCTAGAAATTTTTGTAAGTCTTTTATATTATCTAATTTGTCTGGCATATTTAGTATTTTTTTTGCTATATGTGGTTGGAGTTTTATCTTTCCTTCTCCTAAAGTTACTCCTAAAAAATTAATATAGGTCTTACATAACTTCATTTTTTTTTACTGATTATTATTCCATGTTTAACAAATAGTCAAAAAACTGTTTGTTGGTGTCCTAGGTGTTCTTGCATATTCTGACTAAATACTAGAATATTGTCTACATAAACTAATACAAAACTTTTATATCCTCCAAAAATATTATCCATTGTTCTTTGAAAGATTGGTGGAGCTGTTTTTAAACCAAACGGCATAAATAACCATTCAAAATGTCCTCCTGGACATATATGAATGTAGTCTATTATTTACTGTCTGGATGCATTTTTACCTGCCAGTATCCTGATTTATAGTCAAATTTGTTAAATATTCTTCTTCTTTGTATTCTATTAATTAGTTCACTTTTATTAGGTAGTTTATAAGCATCTGTCCTAGTGTTGTCGTTTAATCTCTTATAATTTATTACCATGCGTGCTTTTTCTCTAACTTGTTCGCTATGGTTTCTAACTATAAAGGCTGCTGATATATGTCTGGAGGTCGATCTCCTTATAACTTCTAAATTTAATAACTCTTTTGTTTATCTATCGAATTCTTCGGTATCTTCATTTTTGGCTTCTATAGACGCTGTCTTTATTGTCTATTCTGGGTTGATAATTTCTAATTTACACATTATTTCATTAGCATCCCAGTGTGCTAAGGGTTTTCTCCTATTATTTTCGTTTAATCTAGAATAGTTATTACATTATCTAAATCTTTTGGCCTATTTATTATACCTATTCTATTTATTCCTTTTCAAAAATTATAAAATTGTGTTTCTACATTATCTAGAGTGTATTCTTTTTCTATATTCTCAATGTACTCAAGTTCTTTTACATTAATTAAAGTGTAATTTTTAAATTCTTTTAAATTATCTTCTTTTTCTAATTCTCGATTTTCTCTGAATAGGATATTATCTTGACATTGGTTATTATTTGAACAACTTTCACAGCATGGCTGTGAGTTAGAAGTTAAGTCATTTTTGTGTGTTTAGAGTTTTCTATATACTGTTGGTAATTTTAAAGTTTGTACTGGAGTATAAGTAGGGCTTTTAAATTTTATGATACCATCTCTTGTTATGAGACACCCTCCTCTATTTTGTATACAAAAATGTAAGCCGATTAAAAAATCTACGTTTATATTTAAGTCTCTGCTAATATTCTATTAACATTATAAGTAGGTTTGTAGAATTCATTACATGTATTTAAAAAACTTATCTGTGCTTTTTCTATGCAATGGTTATAGACATTATGTAATCCATCCATTTGCATTGCTGTTACAGGTTTTTTAAATATTTTAAGTAAGTGTTATGGTACTAAACTTTTATTTATTAGGCAACTAGTACATCCTGGATCAATTAAAGCTAAAGTTTCTATTTCTATATCTTGAATTTTATTTTTTACCAATACTTTTACCGTAGAATTGTTTATCCTCATTACATATTAAACTACTACCATTTTCTTCTATATTCATAAGTTCTGTTTCTAATTGTTCTAAGTGTGCTGTTTTTTGTGTATCTATTTCGTCTTCACTTATTATAGGTTTTCCTTTTTCTATTGTAGCTAGTCTTTGTTCTAATTCATTTACTCTGGCTTCTAGTGTTGATATTCTTAGATTTATAATTTGATTAATAGTTTGTCTTTGTTCACTACTTGCTCCTGTTTCTAGATTTATCTTTAAGGTATTTTCTATACATTTTATACATGCTTCTATATAGCATTTTTTATATTTAGCTCTATTTTCTTTGCTAGGGTACCAACCACATATGCGACATCTGTTGCTATCTATTCCTTTGTATCTTTGAAATTCATGTACATTCTTGTGTAATATTCATTAGGTTGTTAATCAATAAGTCATTTAAATTTATATTATTTATTTCTTGTCTGATTTCATTTACTAAGTTGTCTTCTTTTGAGTCCGAAGAATCAAATTTAATATTATCATTTAAATTAAAACTTACTATAGAATATATACTTTCTGTGTCTGACATATATTCATCTACATTTAATAAAGTTTCTTGAAAATCTTTTATTAATTGAGAATTTCTTGTTCTATTATTATTTCTTTTAGGGCATAGATTTGCTAGGTGATCTACGCTTCCACATGTATAAAATTCTAGTTTGTTTCTATACTTTCTATCATTTCTATATTTTCTAACATGTCTATCTCTATTTAGATAAGTTTTTTTAGCTTGTGATTTGCGTAAGAAGTATTTTTTGCGATAATATGGCTTTTGACTATACTTCTTTTTGTACTTTTTAGGTTTTCTTTGTTCACTATCATAATTTTGAGTTGTATATATAATGAATTTACAGAAATTCATTTCATTTTTCTTTAATTATTTTTGTATTTGTATGTTAGTACATTTCTCAGTTAAGATATCCATAACATGTTGTATTCTATGTCCTATAGTCCATTTAGCATTTGGGCTTGCAACTACACCATCTCTTTTATGCCATCTTTCTTCTATTTCTCTTCCTAAAGGTCCTGATAATTTATTAAATAATTTTTTCCCTAATTCTTCGTTAGATGTGTTTCCACTTATAGTACAGTAATAAAAATAGTCTTTTAAAATTTTTTTAATATGTAACCAATTTGAGATACTTAATTGTTCTTGTTTAATCACTGCATCTCTTTGTAATGCTATTAAACCACTATTTGGGTCCTTTCCTGTTAATAAATTATGCATTTTATTTGTAAAATTATGAGGTTTTGGCCCCATTGTTAGTAAAACTTGAAAATCATATGGGCAGTTTAGCTTAAAACCTTCCCATGTTGCTTTTGCTGATTCTCCTAAGAAAGTTTCTAGATATTTATACATTGTTTCAGTATCCCTTTTGGTGTAGTGTCTTAAGTAGTCTGCTACTACTATTCCTTTCCATAAGTCTATTACTGTAGCCCACATTTGTGGATCATGTGCTGCTATATTTAATATTTTACTCTTACTTCCTTCTTCTTGGAGTTTTATTTGTTCTTCTATTGGCATTCTTCTTCCTGCCGATTTTATGTTATCTCCTCTAATTTCTGTATCTGGATCTAATCTAACTGCTGGTCTTCTAGGTATATTACCTGTACTATAATCTACCGGCTGAGGATTAGGATTAGTTTGTTGAAACGGACTAGCACTCGTTGAACTGGCAGCTTACAATTCTGCTAGTTCTTTCTAACTTACTATGGATGTTATGTCTTCGTTTATGTTTTCAGAAGTTATATTATTATCAATGTTGTTATTTCTGTATCCTAGATTGTCATTTCTTTCTAAATAGGTTTTAAAATGTGTTATACATTCCATTATATTCATATTATTTTTTGCACATTCTTTACATTTAAATGTCATATATTTATATTCTTCGGCTAGTCTTTGTGCTTCTTCTATTCCTATATCTACTTCATATCCTTCTTGCAAAATTTCTACATTTATGAATTCTTGTTCTGTAGCTATAGTACTTTCACTTTCATCTAAATATTTTTGACTAGTATAATTATAGTCTGTAAATCTAATTGATATTTCTCCTTTACTGGTGGTGTATAACAAGTGTGATTCTGGTGAAAACATCTTTGGTTTATTAAATTTCTCTAATTTCCACTCTAATCCTGCATATTTTTCTGGATTTATTTTTATTGGTTTTATCAATTTTATACCTTTATTTCCCATTACTTCTACTATATCATTCGCTTTTAGTTTGAACTTGGTATTACTACTTAAAGTCATTTTTCCTATGAAACCTACACACATTAATAAATTATTTCCGTTATTCATTTCTTCGTATCATTTAATCTGAATTCCTATTTTAATATGCTTCCCAAATTCTTTTAAATTCATTAAGAAATCTGGACTAATATAAAATATTCCTCCATTATTTGTCATATCGACTTCAGTTAATCCAATTATCGATTTCTTAATATCTGACCATCTATCATCATATATTACTATTAATACTTTCGTTCCTAAAATTTTTCTGGTTAATCCTTTTATTCCTATAACTATTAAACCCATATGCATTAATATCATTTTATTATTCCTGGTTTGCTTTAAAGATTCAGGATTTACTAGATTTAAGGTTGTAATATTTTCTCTTATGGCTGATATTTGCTCTTCTCTATAATGTTTATATAGTTGATTATTTATAGAAAAATATTTAGCATTGTATAAAGTCTTAGGATCTAATAATTTTAACTGAATTTGCTGAAAAAGTTGTAAGTCTTGATCTACGTCTATTATTTCATTCAGTTCTTGGGGCTGATCTTCGTTTGGGTGTCTTCTTTGTATTCTAGAAATAAGATTATTATTTCCAATTCTATTATCGGAAAAACTTACTCTTTGCCTTTCTTCTTCGATGGTTCTTCTTGATCTAGCTGAAAGAAAGTCCATTTTTGTATTTTCTAATTATATTTTGTCTCTCTTGTCTAGGAGTTAGTTCAATTTTCTTTAGTTGAGTAATTAATTCATCTATTTTAGTATTTTTAGGTTCTTGAGCTTCTTTACCCTTGATTAAGTTATCTATCTTTTTATGCAATTCTAACAGTAACGCTATTATAGTATTGTTTTATTTTAATATGATTTTATCTGTGTGACTTGAAGGAATATGCCTAGATAGTCCTTCTGGTTCGCTGTGATAGCTTTTCGATTTTTCTAATGCTCTACTGTAATTTATATCTTCTTCTTCGCTCATGAAAGTGAGATTTCTTCTAATCTTTGTATTACTAATTTTAGTTCACTTATTTCTTTATTTATGAATTCTACTTGTTCTACAATTTTTGTTACTAATTGAGTGGGTTTTGATTTCTAGTTCTTTTGGTTTTTCTGCTATAGTCTATTAATTTTTCTATTTCTATCTTTGTATATATTTTTTCCAAATTAAATTTTGTATTTAAGTATTGAAGTTTTCTATCTATCTCTAATTCTTGTGATTTTAAGTAGTCAAATTTTTTTTCTAATTTTTCTAGCGTCTTTTTCTGTTTATTTTGAGTAACTTCTATTTCTTCTAATAGTCTAATTATAATTTTATCTTTTTTCATAAATTCTTTCACTAAGATCTATTATTAAATCTATTATAGTATTATATTGTTTATCTTCAGAATGTAATACGTGTTCTCCTTGACTAAAATTATACTTTATAACAGTATTATCTGTTAATGCTCTATATTTCTGTTCAGGTTGAAATTGGAGATCTGAGTATTCAAGAGTTTTAAAGAAGTTATTTTGTTACCCTAGAGTGCTTGTAATTTTACAAATTTTTATGTAATAAATTAATCTACTAGTGATGTATTTTATATCTAATTCGCTATTATCAATTTGTTTGATTATTTTTACCTGTTCTCCTATAAGTGATTCTTTTAATTGTTCGTTTGTGATAAATAAACTAATTCTTACAGCTAAACTAGTGTCTATATCTATTTCTATTAAAGTGTTTTCTATCAAAATCATTTTTTCTCTCAGTTGTTTTATTATTTTTCTGAGCAGATTTCTATAATTAATTTCGTCGTATAACCAACTTTGTCGTAGTTGGATTCTTCTACTATATTCAAGAGGCATTTATTAACCTAGAAGAACCTTATCTGTTTGTCTTTTATAATAGTGTGTCCTATAATAGAAATGTTCTATTCTTATGTAATTATAATCTAATTCGTCTTTAATATCCTTTAATTGTTCTTCAAGATTTGTTAATTCTATCTTATTTAAGGTATCTTGATTTTTGTTTAGTTTGTTTTGTATACCTTTTATAACTGCTATTAATCTTAATTTGTTTTTTCTTAATTGTGATCTGTGATAGGATTCTTCTTCTATCCAACTATTTAGTTATCTTATTCTTTGAAATACAGGTAAATCTTGCATTCAACTATCCTAATTGATGTGCTTTTTTCTTAATACTTTCCTTGATCCAACTTATTCTACGATTGCTATTATATATGTCTTCTTCGCAACCACTCTAGAACTATTGTATAATTTATATAACCTATTTACTTCTATTATTCGTTCTCTACACTCTTCTAATTTCTTAAGTCTTTTAATAATATTGTTTTTTATATTATACTCCTTGTATAAATACCAGTATCTAGATCTTATATCGTGTCTTCTGATTTGCTGTGATAGCTTTTCGATTTTTCTAATGCCCTACTGTAATTTATATCTTCTTCTTCACTCATGAAAGTGAGATTTCTTCTAATCTTTGTATTACTAATTTTAGTTCAGTTATTTCTTTATTTATGAATTCTACTTGTTATATAATTTTTGTTACTAATTATAGATATAGTCAAAAGCCATATTATCGCAAAAAATACTAATTCCGCAAATCGAAGGCCAAAAAACCTTATCTAAATAGAGAAAGACATGTTAGAAAATATAGAAACAAAGACAAACTACTAATCAAATCATAAATCTAAGAATATCAACACTAGAAGCTAGAGTAAATGAATTAGAATAAAGACTAGCTACAATCGAAAAAGGAAAAGCTATAATAAGTGAAGACAAAATAGATACACAAAAAACAACACACTTTGAACAATTAGAAACATAACTTATGAATATAGAAGAAAATGGTAGTGGTCTAATATGTAATGAGGATTTAATACCCCGAGACTCTAACCAATAGTGCAACCATGAATCAAGCTCATGAGAAATAAATTATAATATTTTGGGTTGTTTTCTGATCAAGGATGGTGTGGATTAAGTCCTTATAGATGTCCTAACGATTGGGTGAATCAAAACATTCCTTATCGATTGAATTCTTGGGAAGGATATTGGTATAGTCAACTTCAAACGAGCATATCTATCATTATACTTGGAATTTTTGAGCTCATAACCTATCAATAGATAGATAATTGAATTAACTTTCCAACGATACCAATTTTGTCAAAATCCGATACCGAAGCAAAGAGTTATACCCATTTTACTCTAGCATATCAATCTGAAAAATGGTGACGACTTTTCTGATGGCCTGTCACGTTTCTGACAACATTTCTGACGACGTCGTCACATTTCTGACGACATTTCTAACAACGTCGTCAGCATTAGGCAGAAAATCATAAAATTTGACCCTTTTGTGACGATTTTTCGTGATGGCCTGTCACAGATGTCGTCAGCTATTTTTTTCAGCAATTTAGAGACGTTTTTTAAGGGTATTTTGGTCTTTTACCATCTTTTGGAGGCCTCTATAAATATGACAATCCCATCCAAACCCTAATTCCATCATTTTCTCTTCTAATTCTCTTGAGATAATATATCGAGGGTTATATCAAGAACATAAATCTTCCAAGAATCATCCATAAATCTTCAAAATTTCTTCAAGAACCAAGTTTCTCATAGTGTGGGCTTCAAGAATTATTTATTTCAAGTGTGGATAAAGTCTCAAGTACTATAGTTCATCCAATTTCAAAGATGAAGGTATGTGGGGTTTTGAACAAGAACACTTCTTTCGTTCTTATGCCCAAAGATTTAATTTCTATTGAATTTCATGAATTTTGCAAAGTGGGTTTACACCCAAATTACTTTATCAAGGATTTATGAGATTTGAGCTATACAAGATTGACACATATGACTACTTCATTGTCTTATTTCTTAAATTAAGAATTTATGTCATGAGTTGTATATTGTTATCATGAAATGATAATTTTTAAGTGATTTATGATAAGTGTCATGATTTATGTTTTCCATGAGAAGTTTGTCTATTGAATATATATTGATATTGAGCTTGAGAGTCAAGAATGAGTTCTATGATATTTTCTGAGAGATTTGATACTTGATATGATTTGATAAGCAAGTGTATTTGATGATGAGAAAGATTATTTTGAGATTTAGTCGAGTTAGGAATCCACAAGTTGATTATGATTTACAAGTGAGATATATATTTATATTTTGATCTTCATGATAGAACCTTGAGTTGATTGAGGTAGATGAGGTTTTTTGTATTAGGTATAAAGCTCACATATTTTGTAAGTTTTATAAAATAAAAATGGATAACTCGAATATTTTGTGAGCTTTATGCTTTTCCAAAAAGTTTAACAGCGTTACCAACTATTCCGTTAAAAAGAAAAGGCTAAAGCTCACAAAATATGTGAGCGTAGCCTATTTTGATGTCATTTTACATCCATGACATATTTCAGTGTTTCATATAGTTAAGGGACCTATTTTGGCCGTGGATCAAATGAACCTTTTTAATAAAAATATAGGATTTGAGTCTCTATTTGCGTTGTTGTAGCTCTATTGTAATATCCCATACATTTGTATGTCCTTTTAGAGATAAAATTAAGCCTATACGACCCTTGAAGTAGAAATTATTTAGAGCGAGGTAGATGAGAAAATTGAAGGAAAGGTGTCTTTTAAGTCTTGAATGAAGGATTGGTGACATTGACCAACAGATAGGGTCAAACATCATTAGGAAACTTGATTAAGTTAATTGTGGACTTGATTAATATTTTTAAAACTTTCTTATCTTTTCAAAAATACAAATCAACCCAACCCACATCCCTCTCCAATCCAAATCAACCACGCTCTTCTCTCTCTCGACAACTTCTCTCAACTCTCTCCCAACCAATAGTTCTGCAAAATTTCTCCCTTCAACCCCCAACGACTTCTACCTCCGGCGATAAATAGTTGGGCTTCGAGTTCCCCTCTTTTCTCCCTTCAACCTTCGGTGACTTCTACCTCCGGCGACAAATAGTTGGGCTTCGAGTTCCCCTCTTTAACTCAAATCAACCTGTCTCTCATCCCTTTCTCGATAGCTTCTCTCAACTTTCTCCTAACCAACTATTCTGCAAATTTCTCATTTCAATCCTCGACGACTTCAACATCCGACTAAAAATAGTTGGGCTTCGAGTTCCTTTTCGACTTCAACCTTCAATCGATGTGACAACCTTGCTCTCTGGCCACAACAGCTTTGAATTCTTCATCGTTTCTTTTCTTCTTTCACAGGTAAAAATTTATGGTCTTTTTAGTTTTGAAAAAAATAAGGAACTTGAGACAACTTCTCTTATAGTATTGGTTAATAATTTCAATATTTGTTGCATTAATTTGAAATGCGGTCTGAATAAAATCCTAATTTCTAGTATTTTTTCTCTTCTCTTTTCGAAGTGAATTATGATATTTTGTTATTTGTTGCATTTTTTTGAAGTTTGATTTTTATTGTTTGTGTTTATAAAAATAAAATGATAATGTGGGTTGATTTATTCTGTTCTTGTTCTTGGTAAAAATGGTGAAATTGCTGTTTTTTGTTGAACAAAATTGTGCTACTAATTTTTGTTTCCTCCGATAGATTACCCATCTGGTGCAATATATTAACCATCTGATGCAACAGATTTATCATATGATGCAACAAATCAACTATCTGATACACCAGAGAAACCATCAGATTACAATTCTGATGCAACAGATTAATAATCTGATGCAACATATTAACTATCTGATGCAACAACTTTACCATATGTTGCAACAAATTAAGCATCAGATAAAAAATCTAATGCAACTAATTAACTATTTGGTGCAATGAAAGAACCATCAGATTAATGATCTGATACAATAGATGAACCTCTTGTTGGATAAAATCCTATCAACTCTTTCTACAAGAAATATCCAAGACTTGATTTTTCCAAATGATCATTTATCTGCTATGATAGACGACCCTATGTTGGAAGAAATCTAAATAATATTGACCGTTGATAACTGTTCCAATAGATCACTCATGTATTGCAGCAGATGTATGACCTGTTACACAGACCATTCATCTTTCTCAACAGATGAGTGATATGTTTTGTATTGTCATAATAGATTACTCAGTCGTTACTGCAGGTTAGTTAACTGCTCTGACAGATCACTCATATGTTGCAATAGATGTGTGATCTGTTGCACAAATGATTCATCTTTCTCAACAGATAAGTGATATGTTTTGTATTGTCGCAACAAATTACTCAACCGTTGCTATGGATTATTTAACTATTCCAACAGATCAATCATATATTGCAACAAATGATGTCACAATAGTTGTGTAATCTGTTGAACAGATCATTCATCTGTCTTAAAAGATGAGTGATATGTTTTGTATTATTGCAATAGATTACTCATCCGGTTTAATAGTTTGGTTATATGCTACAACAGATATACTACCTGGTGCAACAGATCGATAATCTATTGCAATTGTTATTTTATTATTTTACTTATTTGATTTACTATTATCTTTTTTAACGATGCGTTAATCAACAATAATATATTATTTTATGTTACTGTTAATTTTAGATAATATGATTCCCAAAAGAACAAAAACTGAATCAAGTCCAAGTAAAGGAACACGTGAAGCAGCTAAGCTACATCCACCACTCTATGAGCTTGCTTTACAAGCATTATCTCAATCGGGAGCAGATTATGATGAACATGGGGAGGAGGAATATTTCAAAAGAGATGATGCAGATGCTAATAGCCCTTTCACCGAAGAGTTAGTTAAAGCTTTCTGCATTGATCGTTATCCTATGAGAATGCAGTACGATAGTGCCATAGATTTAACGAATGATTTCGTGATTAAGTCATCCATGGGAAAATCTTTCGATGCCTTTAGAAAAATATTTCGAGAACAAAAATTGGATGCTTATTTCAAGGACAACTGCTTTGGGAAATATCTTGATTTGTCGGAGGACAACAATGCTCATTTCCAAATAAAAATGGTATATGAACTTTTCAAGCGTAGGTTTATGTATGAAAACAAAGATAAGATGGATGAGGTATGGATAAATTACTGTGGCATGCCTTTTTGTTTTGTTTGGAAGGAGTTTGCCATAGTTAATGGACTAAAATGTTATCCTTCTTCTCAAGTTATACCTATTTTAACCGAAAAAAAGTACCCCGCACATCCAAAAAAGGCAAAGGCAAGTCGTGTGATCGTGATGACCTGGTGTCCATTGTTGGTCCAATCTTCAAAAACAAAAATTTGATAGAAGCTTTAAAGGTAAAGGACTTTCACAGAAGCATAAGCAGTCATTGTGCTTGGTTTGGTTTGTACATAATATTCTTTGGGCGAGAGACGTTAACAACAACATAAGCCACGATTTAATAAAGATCTCAGAGGATCTTGAAGCGTTTAACAGCTATCCTTGGGGGTATGAAAGCTTCAAAATGACTGTCAAATATTTGTTGACCCCGTTAGCGCCAAAGACAGTCAACTTACATGGTTTCCCATGGGTTTTCATGGTAAATGTTTCTTTCTTCTATTATGATATCATTCATTTTTTTCACTCAATAATGGTTTTGATTTATTGACATTATTTTATAGGCTTGGGCGTTTAAAGCCATTCCTTATTTGAGACAACAAGTGAACTACTAAGAAGGAGTTTCTTGTCCAAGAATCTTGAGATGGTTGTTAGCCAAAACTGATTAAAAGATAAAATTTCTTGATCTCTTCAACTCCCCGAAGGATGCAGTAAGTATAATTATAATTAATTTTTACTTTTAATTAATGATATTTTTTTGAATGATCTAATCATCATTCTAATATATGTAATGATTTATGCTAGATTGTGTATCCGTCGCTAGTTTCGATCAATCAAGAGTTGAAGATGCCATTTTTTCTTACTTTACGGTCTGTACAAAGTTTATCGGACCCTAAGGTCATCGACAGAATAAAAATAGAATTGTTTAGAGCAACAAACATTACAGGAAAAATAATTTTGAAGGGTGGGATTTTGTTGTTGATGGTCTTAGAGGTGATGGAGCTGTTGGTGGTGGTAGTGGTACTGCTGTTGGTGCTAATGATGCTCCTCTTATGGTATTTAAAGTAAACCATTATGAGTATAATCATATTTGTTATACAGATTTTGCCTCTCCCAGCGAATGTTCTGCATGCAAATATCAAGACTGTAGGGCGAAACATGATGTAGTGATTAATGCTATTAATGAATTAAATGCTTTTGTAAAGGAATTAACATCTAAAAGGGGTCTCATTCCATCAAAAAAGATTTTATTTCCATCTGCTCCATTAGAGATTAGGGCTAAGAGGAGAAGGAGAGTGATTTCCAGGGCATTATCAAGCATCCAAAAAAGAAAAATTGCAACTCCTCTATCTATGTGTTCACTGAGCAATGTACAATGTCCAAGGGAGAGATGAAGAAGGTGAATATATTATATGTTTTCCAACTGACAAAACAAACAGACACATATCTGTTTCAATAGATGACACATCTGTTGAAAATTATCAAACAAATATATACATTTGTTGCAACAATTGACTAACCTATTGCACCGGATACTTTATCTAGTGCAACATATGTCTTGTCTATTTTAGTAAATCAAATAGCTCTTCGTACCGCTTTTATTTGTACCAAAAGATGACCTATCTGTTGCAACAGATGATTCATATGTTGCAACGGATGATTCATCCATTGAAAATTATCATACAGGCTCTTCCTCATGTAGAAATTTATCCCAACAGTTGATTCATTATTGCAACAGAAATATAATCTGTTTAGGATAATTTAAAATGGGAGGAAGACCTGTTTGATTTGCTAGAAGAGATGAGTTATTCTTTTCTATTTTGTTGTATCTCCGTGATTAAATTGACCAATTCTGGATTTCCAGGTGGATGTAGAAGAAGCTACTGCTGAACAACACTGACAATATGCTACTATTTTTATGGAAATACGGAGAACAAAAAGCGCAGAAATTGTACGTAAGAGATAATAAAGATCCACGATAAGCAAAGCTGAACTTTATAGCACCGGATGAAGAACAACTTGTCCATACTGAGTATATCTTTATAGCTTGAGCCTGTCAAAGTAATCCTTGGAAGTATACTTAAATTGTTGTTGATGTATTTGTGTAGATCTGTACCCATAACAATTTTGTTATATTTCATTTATTCGTTGACTTATTTCAGCTAATTTATGAAGGCTTTGATTTCTTTTATTTTGTCTACGAATTTTATTTATTCCTTAGATTTGAAATCATTAATTGAAAAGGAATACTACATTCAAATATTACAATAGATAATGTATCTGTTGCAACAGACGAAACATCTATTGAAAAAATCAAACAGATTTAGACATATGTTGCAACAGGTAGGTGATCTAATGTAATTTATCAAACAAGTCTTCCCACTGTTGCAACAGATGGACTTTAGATAAAAATATCGAGATAATGCAATATATGACCAACCTATTCACATAGATAAACTATATGTCAGAATAGGTAGAATAACTGTTACAACGGATGGAGAATCTGTTGCATTATAAAAATTCAGCTTTCATTGGACATAAAAAATTACCACTATGTGTAAAAAGGTTAAGTGAATTGAATCGAAATAAAAAAGGCGCAACCCATTGACGGTATTCAGTTCAAAAACCTAAAATAAAATAGGCATCAAGTAGACAATGTTCATTTTAAACACATAAAATAAAATAGGCATCAAATGTGTCAGTTTGGCATATTTTGCTGACTTGCCGTCACTTGCCCCCCAACGGTCATTTCCCCTCCATTGTCTTATATATTCATCTTCCTCCTAAATTTAACCCTAAATTCCCAAATCTTCTTCTTCATCATCATTTTTTTTTATCTATCCAAATTCTTCAAATTATTTCTTTCATTTTTTCCAACTGAGCTTGACAATGTCAAGAGCATCTTGCACTATTTTTTGTGATAAAGATTTTCGATATTGTAAGTGAGGTCATGAAGCTCTGTTAAAGACTTCTTGGACTCAATAAAATCCGGGTCGTAGATTTTTTACTTGTAAAATTTCAAAGGTAATATTTTTTTTAATTAGTTGATTAATTATTGACTTGTAATTCTGTTCTTTTTTTTTTTTTTTTAATAGAAATTGGGTGGATGCAATTACTTTGATTGGTATGAAAAACAACACCCTTTACAACAAAATCGTGTAATCTCAGGTTTGTTGAACAAAGTCAAGGCTTCTGAAGAGAAACAAAATCGAGCAAGAAGATACTACATTGTTGCCATTATTGTTACTGGTTTGGTATTGTTGGGCAAATGGATATTTAAGCCTAATTGCTAAAATTTTGATGGTGATGTGTGTTTTTGCTACTGGTTTGGTGTTGTCGAGAACATGGATATTCAAGCATAACTGTTGAAAAATATCATGAAGATTTAGGCATATGTTGTAAAATTTAGGTAATCTGTTGGAAATTATCAAACAGGTCTTCCCACTGTTGCAATAGATTAGACTTAGATTATTAGATTATTCAAAGAAATAACATTGGCGTAATGCAACAGATGACCAACCTATTACAACAGATAAACTATATGCCAGAACGGATTAAATATATTTTACAACAGATTGACAATCTAATCTATTGCATTATAAAAAACTCAACTTCATCAGAAAAAAAATTATTGCCACTACATGTACATGTAATAAAGTGAAGGGTGACTTGAAATTAAAAATTTCTATTTCACAGGCTCTTCTATATACATAGGCTTCAAGCGTCCAGTTAGTTCCCCAAAATCCCAGATCTCTTGCAGGTTTTCCACAACGTTGTTGCATAAAAAATTTGTTGGCTTAGCTATTTCTGTGCCGGTCAGCAAATATTAGATGTGTGCAAAAGCGTGTGAGACGCTCACTTTAGAGGCATCATCTTTTGGAAGGATCATTCCCTTGTTTCGACCTTCAAAATCCCATTATTTCTTCATCAACATTTCCTTTGGCAAATGATTCATCAGTTTACTCTCCCTCAATAAGATGGGCAACAACACTATCAGTGGCTCTATGAGGAGAAAAAGATCGAAATCATCGATGAGAGGTAAGTTGGAGTCATAAACATTGATCTTTCCCTCCTCGAGTAGTATCTCAACAGTCCAATAATACATGCCGTTATCTTTAATGACTACAAGAATTCTTTTTGCCTCGGTCTGACTCTTGGCGTGTGGATTTGGCCTGTCCCCTCTAACATATTTTATCATTTCTTCTTCATCTAAGACCAACATAGGAACTAGGAAATCAATTCCCATGCCAAGGGCTAATGCCTCTCCATTGAGTTAATTGTACCTATACTTAAGCTTCTTACAGAAGTTGAGGTCTATTATTCTATTGGCAGCATCATAAGCTTTTCGGTATGTTAATTGCATTTTCCTCATGAGGCAGAGAATTATGTTAACATGCTGTGAGATAAGAAGTCAATTTTTAAATAGGTTAGTAATAATAAAGATGCAACGATTGGTCCATCTGTTGGATAGGTTCCATCCAACACAACTTATGGAACAGATGGATAATAAGTCGCAACAGAACCACTACCAGTTGCACCGATATAGCAGCTGTTGCAATAGATATGAAATTGTTGAGTAGCTTCTTCTTCATGGGGTAGATTATAATGGCTAGGTTAGGAAAAGTAAACTTGCCTTATCCTCGTACGGCATACACATATCAGTCATAGTCTGGAAGTCTTGGGGGGAAAAGGGAGGCCTGGGGTAATTTACTGCGCCTAGTTTGGCATTCTTGGATTATCGCAGATCCCTCTTATATTCGGCACCAAGTTCCACATATATGTCCACCTTCTTAACTGGCCCCTGAACTTCAACAGCTTTTGGAGAGGGAGGAATTGCAATTTCTTTTGATTTTCGACCGAAGAGTACGTCTCTAATTACTCTTTTCTTTCTCCTAACCAACACTGTAGAAGTGTGTGGCTCTCTCACCTTCTTGGATGGTATGGTACACCTCTTAGATTTGAATTCCTCGATAGCTTTAAGGATAGCCTCTACTTTTTCAAAGAGTTTATCCTGTCTGCCCTTGCACTCTTCGCATTCGTAATGAGCTCACGAGGGTGAAGAGGGGTGAGAGGGACCTGTGTAAGGGCGAAAAGGGATGTTTTCAAACATATTTATTCTTTATTGAGCATCAAAATGCTCATCATCATGAGTGTTAGCAGCATCAACATGCCTTCCGCCAACACCAACAACTCCACCAGAAGAAGCACCCGAATCTGCCTTAGTAAAAGGTTGGCCATGAAGAGCCTCAACATTAGGTTGACCTTGCCTAACTACTCTTCCTATGGCTGTTGCTCCAGTGAATTCCTTATTTATTAACTCCACCGTTGGGTCTGCTATAGTATCAACATTACCTAAAGTAATATAAGAAGTCATCACCAACTCCTCCTCAGTAGGCACGATCCATGGATGCACAACCTATAAAAAAGAAAAAAAAACAGATGCATTAAGTCATATAATATAATAATTTTCACAGTTGGGCTATATTTTTTTAAAAAAGACCTATCTGTTGCATAGTTTGCAGTAAATGGTTAAAATTCGTTTGAGTCTGGTTCAGAGAAATAGAGAAACACATGGATAATATGATGCAAAATATCAATCATCTGTTGCAACAGTTGCACAAGATGGGTAATCTGTTATGCAACAGATGATCTGTACGTCGCAACAGATAAACAATATGCTATCAAATTACACATCTGTTGCATAATTTGCAGTAGATGGTTAATCTTTTAGGAGTCGGGTTCAGAGAACCAAAGCAACAGATGGGTAATCTGATGCAAGATATACCCTATCATAACAGATGTCCCATCATATGTATTAGATATAACATCTGTTGCACCAGATATAACATCTGTTCAATATCTTTCTTATCTTTGAGTAGAATTATTTTACTTGAAGAAGACGTACTGCATCATCCAGAGGGTTAAAAAGATCAGCCTCCTTAATATTGGTGTTGCTCTTTGCAGCCAATCACCTAAACATCCTTGGATGAGAAACCTCATCCGAGTAATCGATTAACTACTTTTGGAGGGAAGGAATGGCTTCAAATGCCCAAGCCTAAAAAATGTAAACAGGAAGCAAGCAAAAAAAAAAGTCATAATAACTATATTAAATATAAATTAATGGATGAGTAAAACTAGTGATTAATTTTACAATGAAAGCCCAAGGAAATCCGTATAATGTGTTTGTCCCTGAGGATAGCTTTGTTAGTAAATATTGGACAGTCAAGTAGAAGCTGTCATATCCCTAGGGATAATTGTTGAATTTATCAAAATCCTCAGTATGCGCCAACAAATCATCTTCTATGACCTTGTTGACGTCTCTTGCCAATATAACTGAATGGGAAAAGCAAACTAAGCACACTTGCTCCTTGTACTTCTCTGGTATGGTTTTATCCTTAAAATCTGTCAACAAATCTGATGCTTTGTATCCACGTCGAGCAATGTCAAACAACCCATCTATTCTTTCCTTGTATTTCTTGCCTTGGATCTTTTGCGGGGTGGTGGTCCTTCTGGACGATAGCATCTCAATTCCGTCACTATGGCAAACTCTTGCAAGCCAAAAAAAAGGGTATGCCACAGTAGTTGATTCAGATTTCATCTATCTTCTTTTTCCCCCCTCCTCTGGATCTTTATCATCCCCCACGTACTTAATCCTGTGCTTGAGAAGACCATATATCATCATCATAGGGAAAAGATACGGGCAGAGGGGTACTCAGAAAGCTCAAGAAAGCATCCAAAGTAGCTCGTTTTAAAAAGTCTACCTATATTTTCGTTCTTCATAATTTTCATAAAATGTTCAAAAATTTTCCCCATCTGACATTTAGGTACAATTTGACCAGTTAGTTATTTTCGTTCTGGGTCATTTATCGGTATCACAACTTGAAACCTGTCAATACTAAAAGTTTTGACATGATCATGTTGGGATGTCGATATTAATTCATGCCCTATTGGTGATCCATTATCATCATGTTGATAAGCATCCTCTTTCTCTTTCCCACTCTCTAATTCCTCCTCTTTCTTACTTTCATTTTCTTCATCACCATCTACGGACCCTTGTCTACCTCCCTCAATGTTGTTTTCACATCTCTCATCATCTTTATTTTTCCCTGACTGAGATTATTCAAGAAGCTCCTCCGAATCCCTCTGTATTGTAGCCTCTTTTTTAAGGTGGTCAGACGTTGATCCACTTTTACTTTCTTTTCTTTTGGGAGACATGTTTTACCTACAGACAAAGAAAAACAAAAATTACATTACAATTGATGTATGCATAGATTTTAAAAAATACATTACAAATACCACGAATATCGATACACTAACAGCCACTACCCAAAACACCACCAACCAATGCTAATAAAACAAACACCACAAATACCGACACCACCAAAAGCCACCATAAACACCACCAACCAATGCCACCACCAGTGCCACCATGATGACCACAAACACCACCACCACCACCACCACCATCACCACAAACACCATCTAATAATACCACGATATTCAATGAAACACTATGACGGAAACTAGGGATTTCTCGAGTTTTTCCTACGATTTTACCATCAAAACTCAAAATTGTAAACCCATTCTCAAAGATAATACAACTAAAAGTTTTATTTTTTATCATTAACTTAAAAACCCTTATTTTTTTTTAAGAAAATAACAAATATAGAGCTCTTCTCGAACTCTGTTGCCTATGAAGACAAAGAAAATAACTGATACAAGTAAGAATAAAGTTAAAAATAACACCTATATGGTCGGAAATGAGAAGAAAAATGATTTTTTGTGGAGGATTGAGCAAATTTATTGAGTAGTTGTTGTTTTTACTATATTGTTGAGTGCGAATGAGAGAGAAAGAAAGAGTAAGACCTCGAGATTTGAAATGATGAAACGTTTTGTATGGGTTGATTTGTATTTTGGAAAAGAATGACAAGTAGTTTTGAAAATGTTAATTTGGTCTGAATTGATCTTAATTATTTTTAAAATCATAAAATATATGCATAATTTTTAATCCTCTCATCATGCAATTTCCAAAAGGGTAATTCAATTGAAATTGTGTAAAAATAATTGAAGTTGTAGTTGACCGAGTACTCTAGTTGACCCTATGAAAACTCACCCCTGGTCCTAGATTAATCAATTTAGGTACTATTAGTCTAATAAATGAACTCAATTGAAATTGTAAAAAATAAATGTTCAACATGTTGCGTCAGATTTCTCATCTATTATAAATTATGAATCAGATTAGGTAACAATAGATTACAAATCTGTTGTAAATTATCAAACAGATTAAGTCATCTATTGCGACAGATTACCCATCTGTTGTAAATTATCAAATGGATTGTCATATGTCGCAACAGATTACCCCTATATTATTAATTATCAAATAGGTACTACCATCTGTTGTAGCTGATCTTATGAGAACTCACCCCTAGTCCTAGATTAATCGATAGTTTACCCTATGAGAACTCACCCCTAGTCCCAGATTATTCAATCAAGGTATTAGTACCCTAGTCCTAGATTAATCAATTAAGGTATTAGTCTAACATATGAGGTAGTAAGAATAGATTCGGCTCAGAGTTATCGATTGATGACTCTGGTCGAGAGGAATGCAGTACCGTCTCATCATTTAATTGCCAAAAGACTCAATTGAAGTTGTAGTTGACCCTATGAGAACTCACATTCGATTAAGGTATTAGTCTAACATATGAAATCAATTGAATTATATATAAGCAAATGTTCAACCTGTTACAATATATGTATTTTCTGTTGGATCAAATCAAACAGATTATGTTATCTGTTGCAACATATTATGCATCTGTTGTAAACTATCAAACAAGTTATGTCATTTGTTGTGACAGATCATAAATCTGTTGTAAACTATCAAATAGATTAAGTCATCTGTTGTGACAGATTACCCATCTATTGTAAATTATTAAATGGATTAAGTAATATGTTGTAATAGATTATCCCTTTGTTGTAAATTATCAGATAGGCACTGTCATCTATTGTAGTTGAAATTATGAGAACTCACCCCGAGTTCTATATTAATTAATTAAGGTATTAGTTAAACATATGGGGTAGTAAGAATCGGTTTGGCTCAGAGTGATCGATCGACGACTCTTGTCGGGAGGAACGCAGTACTTTCTCATCATGCAATTGCCAAAAGACTCAATTAAAGTTGTAGTTGACCCTATATTGAAGTTGTAGTTGACCCTATAAGAACTTACCCCTAGTCCCAAATTATTCAATTAGGGTATTAGTACCCTAGTCCTAGATTAATCAATTAAGGTATTAGTCTAACATATGAGGCGGTAAGAATCAGTTCGACTCAGAGTTATCGATTGACGACTCTAGTCAGGAGGAACGTAGTACCGTCTTATCATGCAATTGCCAAAAGACTAAATTAAAGTTATAGTTGAACCTATGAGAACTCACCCCTAGTCCCAGATTATTCAATTAAGGTATTAGTACCCTAGTCCTAGATTAATCAATTAAGGTATTAGTCTAACATATGACGTAGTAAGAATCAGTTCAGTTTAGAGTGATCGATCGATGACTCTGGTCGGGGGGAACACAATATCGTCTCATGATGCAATTGCCAAAAGACTTAATTAAAGTTGTATTTGACCCAATGAGAACTCACATTCAATTAAAGTATTAGTCTAACATATGAACTCAATTGAAATTATATATAAATAAATGTTCAAACTATTGCAACAAATGTCTTTCTATTGGATTAAATCAAATAGATTAGGTAATTTGTTGCAACATATTACGTATCTGTTGTTAACTATCAAACAGATTATGTCATTTGTTGCGACAGATCACGAATCTATTGTAAACTATCAAACAAATTAAGTCATCTGTTGCACTTAAATATTTCTAGATCCTTTTTTTAATAAAGCAATTTAGGTATTTCCTGTCCAAGATAAAATAGTTAAAATACTAAGGCGATAAAAAATTTTACTCGGTACTACTTGGATAACTCAAAAATCTCCTGAGTGAGTAGTCTTATCTAGTCTTTTCAATGTCACCGTCTCCTCGTTCCCCTCAAAAGTTATTAATGAATATTTAAAACCCCCCATATCTAGAACTCTCTCTCTCTTTCAGCCATAGAGTAGTCTAGACTCAAGTCATCACTCTTCTTTATTCTTTATTCTCAATTATATTTGTTGTTTCCTTTTTTCATCTCTTTTCTCTCTTTTTTTGAATGAGGATCCTTTAGGATCTTAACCAATCAATATCTTTTCACGACTGAACTAGATGTTCTGATCCGTTTGCTTTTTTGACATAGTAGGTATGGTTCACTGTTGCTCTTTTCATCTCGTCTTCTTCTTTGTATGTCATTTAAATCAGATATTTACATCTGTTGCTATTAATGATTTTCCCATTACTAGTTTCCTATTTATTGAGAAAATTGAAGGAAAGGTGACTTTTAAGTCTTGAATGAACGAACCGTTATTTTTATTAAAATATGCAAAAAAAGTCATCTGTTGGGAGAACTTAAAAAGCCTTGTTATCAGTATAGTTTTTTTATGTCTTTTGTTTGGTACTTTGGTGGTGCGGTTGTTGGGGGTGGTGGTTGTGTTGGAACATGTGATGTTTGTGTTGTGGATGGTGTTAGAATATATGGTATTGTTTTATTTGTTTCTTTGTTGTTGATGTTGTTGGTGATGTTATACCAGTTTACTCAACTCTTGCAACTGATGAATCAGCTGTTGGAACAGATGGAGCAACTATTTGAAGAAACCAAACCAGTAGCAAGGCTGATTTGATTTATTCCAATAGATGACCCATCTGTTGAAACATGTCATCTATCTTTTGCAACGATGCCTCATCGGTTGAACATATGGGTAATCTGTTGCATCATATTGGTTATCCGTTGATTCACTCAATTTTGTGTTACCCTTTTGTAATGTTCTTTTTGTTCTTCTCTTGTTTGACATCAAATGTATTTCTCTTGTTTGCAGACCAAAGGAAGTGAAATTGGATCCACTTTTGCCCGGCCAGCATTAAAGGCTAGAGTAAAGATGGGTTTAGAGGAATAAGCTACTAGCGGATAGAACCACTTCATATGTGGGAGGTATGTATTACTAATCAACCTATCATGAAAGCACTCATCCAGTACAATGATTTTGTGAATGTTGTTCTTTACCTACTAGGCATTAATCCTTCATACAAGATATGGCATTTTATAGTTAAGATTGTTAGGTTTGAAATGGTAAGGCTGAGGGACCAAGACGGTGGTGTCGATACCCCATTACAATTTAATGACGGTTTATGCACATATTTTTGTGTCAAGTTTGGGGAAGGGTTCAAGTTTTTGGCGGCAGTGTAAATATCCAATCGTGATTGAACCAGTTTTAATGGTGCAATGGACTTGTTGAAAGGCCTTCGAAGCCTCGCACTGCAACAAACAACAATGGATCTAATAGAAATTTCCCTGGTCCAAATTTATATGGATGGGTTATTGGAGGAGACTATTATATAATAGAAGGTGTTTGGGACAAAACCTCTGTGGGAAGAGGGAGGTTGAGAAGGCCATATATCATCTCAGTCCTTGTTTAAGAGGATACAAAGGGTCGGAAGGAAAGTTTAACGAAATTATCTTATGAAATTGACATGAAAAATGAAAAAACTTGATGAGATGTGAATGTGAAAGTGTATCCAAAAATGAAAATCCATCAGTCGTTGAAGAAACAAAAGAATGGTCAAGAGAAATTGAGCTGGTCACTTTGCTAGAGACTGCAACTAGCGAGCGCGACCTTAACAAAGATCCACAAAATGCAGGACTAGAACTCTAAGGAAACAGCTTCGCGAGCATGGAAGGTGGTAAGATTGTCGGTCTGAATTGACATGTAGATTTCAATTATGACCGACAATCTTACCACCTTCCATGCTCGCGAAGCTTTTTCCTTGGATTTTTTTCCTGCACTTTGTGAGAGTCTTCATTGAGGACATACTCGCTAGTTGTATTCTCGAGCAAAGTGTCCAGATTTAGTCCTTTTGACCATTCTTTTTTTCTTCATCAACTGATGGATTTTTATATTTTGATACACTTCGACATTTGAAGCTCATCTAGTTTCTTCGTTTCTCATGTGAATTTCATTGGCCAATTTTGCTACACTTTTCTTCCTACCCTGTGTTTCCTTTTAAATAATGTCTGATATGATATATGGCCTTCTCCCTCCCCCTTCGTGCATAGGTATTCTCCCAAGCACCTTCTGCTGTTAAAAAGTCTCGTCCACCAATCCATCCATTTAAATTTGGACCAGGGGAATTTTTATTGGTTCTATCATTGTTTGCTACATTGAGAGGCTTCGGAGACCTTTCAAGAAGTCCATTGTGCCATAAAAACCGATCCAATCACTATTTAATATTTATATTGCCACAAAAAATTTGAACCCTTCTCCAAACTTGACACAAAAATATGAGCATGAATCATCATTAAATTGTAACGGGGTATCGACACCACCATCTTGGAACCCTTCGGCCTTATCAGTTTGCACCTATCAAACTAAACTGTACAATACAGGATCTTGTTTGAAGGATCAGTGTCTAATCGGTAAAAAACTGCATTCACAAAATCATTGTACTTTATGTGTGTCTTCACGGTAGCCTGATCAATAATATACATAACTCGCATGTATGAAAATGAGATCCTTTGCACGCATCTTATTCTTCCTACCCTATCAGGACATGTCAGACAGTGTTGTTTATTCATCTGCACGAATGTGATGAATATTAAAATGAAGGTGTGAAGAGTCATGAATTTTATCTTAACATATTTAAAATAGCTGATGAATCGAAATCTCCATCTGTTGCAACTGACGAATCAGCTATTGAAAGAAATTAGAATATCTTCTCCAACATATAGTCCATCTGTCGCAATAGATAATCCATATGTTGCAATATATGGTAAATCTTTTGCGATAGACCAGACTTTTTTTTATTCATCTGCATGCATGTGATATCTTCTTGCTAAAAATATTTGTTTCATTTTAGTTTTCGTATTTATAAAATCAAGAGAATTTTATTATATTCTTCCAAGATTACCCCTATTATTAAATGACAACATAAAGTATATTATTCACATTTATACTTTCAAATCATAATTAATAAGGCCAATTTAGTAAAATAATCACCTAATTTATATTTTTATTAATTGGTGTGCCAAGCCCATAGGGCCCAACTAATACGAAACGGAGGGACTATTAAAAATAGGTGAAGACTTTTTATCTAACACATTCAAAATAGCTAATGAACCGAATACTCTATTTATTGAAACTGAAACTGATGAATCACCTGTTAGAAGACATCAAAACATCTCCTCCAACATATACTGTCCATCTGTCACATTAGATAATACATAAGTTGCATCAAATGTCTTATCTGTTGCATATACAAACAATCTATTGCAACAGATGGTAAATCTATTTTGACAGCCATCTGTTGCACATTCAATCCATCTGTTGCAACAAATGCTAAATCTATTAAAAATGTTGGACGATCTATTGCAGCAGCTCAATAATAACTGCTTTTATCGACTCTCAAACCGCTATGAAAAGGTGAGAAGTAATTAATGTAAAAGAAAAAGTTGCGACTTTTCACAGAAAAAATGCCACCAGTTTGAATGTAATTAATACAATGGAGCTGAACAGTCCTGCCTTTTGTCCTGACACATCCAGATTCAATCCTCTATAAATATGTCACTCCTTAATCTTCATTCAACTCTATTTATTTCTTGCATTTTTTCCTGTCGTGTGACATCTTCAACCACTTTTCTTTAAAGAGCATATTCCTTTCTTGTGAGGTAAGTTTTTTTCTGGTGTAAATTTACCAGTTGGTCGTATATGTTGTATTAAATTTTGAACTTTTTTCTTTATATTTGTCAATTCATACGTGTTTTAGATATGAATGATCCTTTTTTGGACATTGCTATTCTACACGACATAGTGCGGGAACTTCAAAGGCAGGTTAATGATCTACAGAGTGAGTTGCTCGCTGTGAGAGCGATGATGTATAGAGAGATTCTGAGGATGATGAGAGCCCTTCTGCTGCGAGTTGATTGGCTGGCTATCGTTAATAATGATGATGATAATGATAATTAGAATATATTTTTTCTTTTAGCGTATGTATTTTAATTTTTCTATATCGGATCTATACCTAATGTATTTTATTTTTTGTTTAATGAAAAATTTACTTTTAGCCAGACTTTGACGTTTTAATTCTTATTCAATTTTCATTCTGTCTATTTTTCTAATCTAATACATGTTAACATAGCGACGTTTGGAGACAATGTTGAATCCAGTAGCACTAGTAATTTTTGGTTTTGAGTTGTTTTAACAGATAGACCCTATGTTGGAACAAATTGGTCATCTGTTGGGTTTCTACAGATTATCTATCTATTTCGACAGATTTGTCATCTATTAGAGGAAAGCATTTCAGTTGTTTGTGCAACTGTTGAGAATAATTGTGGTTTGCTGTATTATTTAGTTCATGTTTTGTTTCTTTTTATTGACAAGTTATTTAAAAAAAAAAGACATTTTATATATAATAAATGATAACATTAGGTTCACAACAATGAGTTAAATATATAAAAGTCCACAACAACAAAAAACAAACAACAACACAAGTTTCTGCAATTACAACGATCATGGCGGATTATGATCCGGGCATGTAGTTCTTTTGTGGCTAGCGCACTTACATATGGAGCAATTGTTTCTTCTTGATGAAAATGATTCTCCAACTCCACGCCTCCTTTTACATGGCTTTCTTTTTGGCTTGATAGTGCTCAGGTCAATATTTGAAGGAGGTATTAATCTCCCCATAAGCTCTACTGGAACATCCCAAGATTCTTCGGGAGGCACCGGAGTAATATGCCCACTATATGCCATTTCATATTTTTCCACCAAATAATATTGAGAGGAGTGCTCATAAACTTCAGGTCCATATTTATGGTTGTATTAAGCTCGAAGGGATTCCATAGCATGTGGACAAGGTATTTTGTCCAAGTCAAAAATTCTACACGTACAAGATCTTGTTTGAAGATCGACCGTGGCAGCATCACCATGACCGGTGATACGGAATTTGTAATCTGCAATTTTATGAGAGAATAACCTATTCCCCAAACTGATGTTAGTTGATATTTTTTTTTTGATTTTGAGAACAAATCAGGTTTTTTTTCTGGGCACTTGAACTGCATATGCCTTTCGTTAAAAAAATTGCTATACTTCTCTCTTATTTTTTCAAACATAGCCTTGATGAGAAATTCTATTTCATACAAATCGGGTTGTTTTTTCTAGGCACTTGAACTGCACACGCCTTTCATTAAAAAAATCGCTATACTTCTCGCTTATTTTTTCAAACATAGCCTTGATGGGAAATTCTCTTTCATCTCCAAACAATGAATTCACCGATTCATCTATGTTTGATGTCATAATATTGTACCTATAGAAAAGAATCGCTTAGTATGACATCATACTAAACTTGTAAATCAAGAAAGACATTAAATTCATAAGAATGTACCTATTTGCTGGATAGAATGCCCGACTCCATCTCTCGAAACCGACACGTGTGAGAAATTCTGCTACCTTGGGATTCACATCTACTATTTGATTGAAATGGTCTAAAAACTCCTCTCTACTGTATGCTTTAGCTACTCTATAAAAAGGGTGACGACCCTTTCGTTGTGATAGTTGTTTTGAATATTCTCTCCAAGATGCCTGATGCAACAACCAAAGTAAAATGAAGTGAAGAAAAGTGAACCCATCTTTGGAATACTTGGATGCCTATCCGATGCAAAACACAACTCTTCGGTATCTTCGACGCAGCATCGCAGTTGTTCAAAAATAAATTCATAAGAGGCATTATATTCCTTGTTCTCTACACAAAAAGCGACAGGAAAGATGTGATTCTCTACATCCTGTGCCACCACCGCTAGCAGAACTCCATTATACCTACTCCTCAAGAAGGAACCGTCGACGGCTGTGCCTTTTCTCAAATGTCAAAAACCTTGAATCCAAGCACCATAGGATACAAAAAAGTACTTAAACCTTCCATTTTCATACAGATGCAATACCGTCTTACTTTCGGGATTTGTAGCCTCAATCATGTATTGGTAAGCATCCAAGACTTCATACCCATGCTCGAGTGTCCCCCTTAACAGGTCTTTGGAAATCCCCATGGTCGTATATACCTTCCAATAACTGACTAGGACACCCAAATTCGTAAGGATTTGATTGTCCATAAGCCTTTTTGAAGGGCCTTTGCCATCGGGGAAACTACTCTTGAAATATTCACTGAGGACCTTTGCCATGGTGTAAGGATTTTGGCCCGAGATGTGCTTCGAACCACATGTGTGATTCTTTTCATGTTTATGAATGACGAATCTATCAAAATTTGTGTACTTCACTACTTTCAACCACCACTTGCAGTTCGAATGAGCATATTTAAAGCAAAAGACACTGCTCGAATTAATCACCTTCTTTATTCTGAAATCTTTTTTCAAGTAAGAAATAAACAAAGTGTTAGATAGTTCATTATTGTCTTTGAATGAAATTCCAATAAAAAAAACCGGTCTCGTCGTCTTGAAGATTTCTAGACTGTGTCGATTGAGAAGAACTGCACATCGTATTGGTCGCATCAACGGGCGTAGGTGTTTGATCATCATCTGGAATATTCATGTCTTGATCATCCAACCTATCATCAAAAAAGTCTTCTTTTTCTTCTTCTTCTATGTTCTGGTTCTCATTCTCTCTCATATTTTCAACTATGTACACCCTTAAACTAGGCCTGGTTGAATCACTTAGATAAGAAAATAACCGAACCTGATCGGTTATCTAGAAAGGCAGTACCCTCTGATTTTCAAAAGAGCTGTGCATGTAGCTGATGGCGAATTCTTCCAGTTGACAATTTAGTCCACAAAAGCTGATGATTAAGTTCATAAAATCATTATATGAAACATCACTTTGGACTGTCATAGCTATCGTCTCTAGCATTTCACCCTCCTTCCAACACCATACATATCGATTGCTCTTCTCAACCCATTGACCATGACAATCCACCCCTATTATCATTGATCCTTCCATTAGTGGTACCTAAATAAAGTCATTTGTTAAAAAAAATTGATAGTGATTTCATAGTGCCGTGAATAAATCCCAACAGATGTGTTATCTGTTGCAATAAGTAAGTGATGAGTTGCAACAGATTCTTACCTGTTGGGATTCATGTTACTCTCCTGAATACCTATTACAACAGATGAAGTACCTGTTGGAATTGATGTTACAACTAAATCACCTTTAAAGCTGATTCCAACAAATGAGTGACAGTTGGAACAGATAATTAACCTGTTACGACAGATGACTTACCTGTTGCAACAGGTTATTAATCTATTATAACAGATGTTGGAATCGTGTTTAGGTTCTGTTACAATCTGTAACTAATCTGTTGCAACAGATATGTCAAATGTTACAACAGATGAACCTTCTGTTTAAACATGAATCCAATATATTAGTCTTCCGTTGAAACAGATGTCTTATCTGTCGCAACATATGATTTTTCTGTTTAAATAGATGGATCTTATATTGGATTCATAATTGGGTTCTATCCATTATTAGAAAACAACAACACAATAGCAGTTACCCAGATGACAAATTCAAATAAAAATCATAATTTAACTTACCAACATCTCCTATGAAGTAATGACAAAGTGGAAAGTGATGTTCGAAACAAAATTTGACCTAAGAAATTGGTCAAATAGCAATAGTAATGGTAGCAACAACAACAAAAAATGGTCAACAAGAACAAGATGAAGATGATAATGAAGTAGAAGATGATGAATGAAGCAGCAACAATAATGAACAACAAAAATTGCTAAGCGAGAGAAAACAACAATTGGTGAGAATACAGAGAAAGACACCTTTTTTTCCCTCCATTTTCTGTTATATAGGCTAACATTTGAATCAAAGTGTAAATTTAAAAACTTATGAGTTATTTTCAAACTTTCCCAACTTTCTTAATCCATAATAAAGTAATTGTCACCTCCACCTAATAATTAAGACTTGTGTCACCTACACCTCATTTTAAAACTCTTTTATTACCTGTGGCCCAAACCCCCAAGTTAGATGATGTTAGGAAAGTTATAGACATAATTCTAAGCTCGAGTGTTACATCGAAGAGTCCAAGACTTGAGGTTCATGACACACAACCAGTCAGGAGGACCTTATGATTCACCTTTCGTACTAGGCCGTGTGCCGTGCAATAGAGAAGGATGCTCTGGGGGACACACAACCCAAGCCCCCTTGCCTAACAGGGCTGGATTTTAATATTGTAAAATTGAAGGATATTTTGGCCCTTTTGTTGGTTGGAAACTCTACTCCACCTATACTAAACAACCTCAAACCCCTAAATTAAGAGAACTAGAAGTCATAGCTCATTCCTTCCTCCCCCAAATATGGATAAAAGCAAGATCATCTAGGGTTTGAATTCAAGGCCCAAGTCAAGTTTTTTCCCAACTCATTCCTATTCAAAGGTATGTAGAGTGACCCTATTCTGATTTGATTTCATAAGTATGACTGACAAAATATTTTTTCTGTATAAATCATGGGTTCAATCTAGTTTGAAGAGCATGCTACTAGTCTCTATTTATGCCTGAAAATCCATGAATTTAGTAAATGTCACGGGTTATTTTACGATTGACGAAAAGGTTGAGTTTTTGAATATCTTCTTTATTCAATCATTCCTTATATACGTAAATAATGAGTTCGAAGAGTATTAATTTTCTTACAAATTGCTCTTATTTCCAATGTAAATTGCATGGGTTTATGAGAGAGATGAGTACACTTTAAAATTTTAGAGAAATCTTGAAACAAATTTGTTTTTCTTAAATCCTTACAATAATTTTGAAAGAGAATTCTTATTTGGTTCTTAAATTATTTTATGGTCAATGACACATTTTTAAAAGGGCTAAAGAGAAGAAAGAGATGACTTATGTGACTTGTAAGTTTTGCTATGATGATACCAAATACGAGAATACCCTTAAGAGTAAGAAATGATTTTGCGAATGCTATAATGTGCAAAGATGTTAAAATATGGGCTTAAAGAGAGTTAGATGGTTAACCGATAAGGTACGAGTTTGGAAGGTTCATTATCCAAAACTGTATTTTGCCGACACAGGATTGATTATGTCCTGAAATACAAATAATTATTGTATACTTGCCTCGTGACTTGGTATATTCGAGAATAAAGATTAGTCCTTGCAGTAAGCTTGGATTGAGGGCTTTGTCGGTGAGTTAAAGTCGGAACCACATAGCCCATGGCGTATAAAGATGTCGGGTATAACAATTACCATCTAACTCAGAATTAAAGAAAATAGTGATCTCTATGTTTTCAAATCATTCCTTGAAGTCTTCTTTACATTTTTATGATTTGACTTCTATTGCCATGCATATTTTGTACAAAGCATATTTTATCATTTGGTTGTTATTCATGCCAATACATTCCACTCATTGACCGTATCCGGGCGGCTATATCATTTCATGATGTAGGTTCAGAAGCACCTTCCCGTGGTTTTATGTAGCGTTAGCATCATCCAGACAACATCAAAATTGGTGATCCCTCCATCCTTCGGAAGGTGGATTATCATAAAGTTTCAGTTTTTTCAGATTATGGTATTGTCGGGGACTTTATCTCGGCCTAGACAATTTTCTTATGTTATAAACTTCGTAGATTGGTTTAGTTGAATATTATTTGTGCTATTTTCATAGTTTGGTATATTGTTTTCATTAAAGTCAGAGTTTCCCTTATTGGATTTAATTTTTCCGTAATTATAAACATATGTACTTATGATGATGCTAAGGTGTCTTCTCAGGCCTTAGGTGGTTTGGGATATATACTCATTTATTCTGGGCCCTAGCTCGGGTTGTGACATCTATAGTTGAGAGTAAAGATGAAAGCAAGCTAAAGCAATAAATGAGTGAAGATGACTCTATATCTGTACATTCGGGGGTGAAGCAACGTAGTTAAGGGTGTGCTTGGTACGAAGAAAAATATTGTTCACGACAATGTTTTAATATGATGTAAGCATTTTCTACTTACTTTCTATTGTTTAGTAAGCAAACAAAAGCTATAGTTCAAAATACATTTGTGCTTCACATAATATATGAGCTAGTAGTAGCTGGTGAGTGAGGTACTAACTAGTTATGAAGATAACTAACCCCCTGCAACTTCTTTGGATGATTACGTAACAGTCTATTTGGTGTGATCACGTCGTTACCTATTATTTCCCAGCCTTATTATTTAATAATTTTATCCTCTATCCTACCTTTTCTTTGTCGCTCTACCCTGTACTCTATTGTCTTTTTTTTAGGTTTATCTTTCAAATTGCTTGTGTGGCATTATGTAAGTGTAAAAAGGAAAGACGATAAATCTATCCAAACATTGTATTCATCAAAATAATTCAATACAATACAATAAAACATGTAGAATAAGACATATTATAAAAAAATACTTAACAACCATAAAAAAAGTGTTGTTGATAGATGAACTTAATTATAAATTAAAGATGGGAAGCAAGTCTAGGTTCCACAATCAGATGAAGTGGGAACTTAGGATGGGTAGTCAATCCAAAATGTTCCTCCATATTCACATCCTATGGCTTCATATTTTCAGGGAACTTCAAATTAAATCCATGTATCAAATTTGCCAAAGTTGATCTTCCAATTTTAACTCCAAAACTATAAGCTGGACACCTCCTTCTACCTGAACCAAATGGTAGCAAATTTTAATTCTGCCCACTTATATCAAACTCTTTCCCCATAAAACTCTCTAGAATAAATTAATCTGGAAAATCCTAATTTCTTGGATCCCTCCCTATGCTCCATAAATTCACCTAAATTGTGGTTCCTTTTGCTATATCATAGCCCGTTACATTGCAATCTTGAGTTGCATAATGGGGTGCCAATATAGTTCCCAATGGATGTAACCTTAATGTTTCATTAAGAATTGATTCTATGTAACCTTAACATGCTATGGCAGCCCTTCTCTTCCACCCATCTCTCTCCACCCATAACTCGATGTTTGAGAAGTTTGTTAAACGCCCACTCCTGTAATGTTGCTGATGTATCTGCGCCCCCCGCCAGGAGATCCTAGTATAAATTCAACAACCTAACACATAACTAGGGAATAATTGGCAAAGAAGGCACCGTCCAAAACTAATTTGTCAAATACCCACTTAATTTCTTTTTAATTTATTTTTTAGATTTAGGATGTAAAAAGTAAGAAAAAGTGTAAAAAGTGGGGCCCACACATGGGCCAAGGGACCAATTCATCATTTTTACAACTTTACAAATTTAATATAATACACCTAACACCCTCTCTTATTCCAATATAAAAAAAACCCTCTCTCTCTTCTCTTCAATTCCCAATTCCCACTTTTGAAACTACTTTTCCCAAAAATGTCATTTTTGTTTCATCTTCTTCTCTAGTTGCTAAGGGATCGTTGTTCCTTTGCAAGGTTAGTTAAAATCAAGTTTCGATCATTTTTAGATTCATTTAAATGGTTTTTTTTGCTAATCGATTCGTAGTGATGCAGGAATTTTTTTTTTGAATTTGGTGTTTTGGTTTAGTCGTGGTTTTTTTAGCAATGAAATATTGAATGGTGAGATAATTGTTGTTTGAAGAGTTATTTTGTCATTTTGATTTGAACAATGACCAATTTTTGTCCGTAGACCCACGGTCTATTCATAGACCCGTGGTCTATGAAATGAGAACGCCCTAGATTGAAATTAATTTTCAGACGTATGAAATTTTTTTAAAACATGATTGCTGAAATAGTAAAAATTGAAATATTAATAGCTAATTAGTTTGATTAGGTGCACTAGTTTGATTTTTAGCAATTGTTGTGTTTTGATATTGCATGTTGGATTTTGGTTCAGTTATTGTATGTTTGTGTAGTGAACTGTTTAATGGTGGGATGTTAATTTTTTTGGGGGGTTTTCATTTGAGCATTGATTTATTTCTGTTGATAGACTTATGGTCTATGAACTGAAAATGAGAGATTTGTTCTTCAGGTGTAGTTTGTGTTGAAAATGGATAAAAAAAAAACTCATTCCTAAATGCAAAGATAGTACCACTGGTAGCAGTAGAAAAAAAAAGAGATGAGGTAGTTGGAAATGTCTTAAAAAGGAAGAAAATTGAAGAGTCGGTGTTGGAATCAGATTCGGAGTTGAAGGAGATAAGCGACTACGTCGATTCTAGTGAAGATATTTCCAAGAGGAGTGTCAGTGGTGAAAGTAAAGAGATCGAGGGAAGTGGGATAAATAGTGATGATGGGGATAATGATTCCTTGCCCGTGCCATATCTTTCAAGGTGCATTTTCGTGGAGCGGTATGACCTTTAAACGATAATTGACGAGGTCAGATCTTTCCCGACAAAGATATCAGTCAGATCAAGAATGGCTGCTTATCAAGCACTTAAGCAAGTTCTTATCGATCAAGAATTGAAGAAAAGATTCAAGTGGTCCTATTTTGGACACCTGAGAAACCTGTCGGAACATCTCAAGTTCAATCACTAGGATATTGAACATTCAACCACTACCCATCCACACACTCCTTAATTCACCCCCTAATTTGTTTAAGCTCTAATATGATTATGTGACTTGTTTATACTCCTTCACATGTGTAGAAATCCACATTACATTTATTTTTAATTTATTTATTCATTTTTTAACTACATCCAAGTGATGGTCTATAACAGTGTACATAGATCACCGTGGTCTACGCATAATCATGATATCAATCGATGCATTACTAAAGGTGGAAGTCTACGGTAGACCAGACAATCGATGGCTGGCATAGATCATGATCTATGATGGTTTATTAAGTGTCACCACCACTCCAAGATTATCTATTTAAATATTTTTTGATTAAATTACTTTCTTCCACCATCCCCAAAACATGTGATTATCTATTTAAATCATTTTTAATTTAATTATTTTCTTCCACCAATCCTAAAACATGTGATTATCTATTTAAATCATCTTATATTTAATTATTTTACCCCACCAGCCCCAAAACATGTAATTATCCATTTAAATTTATTTTTAATTTAATTATTTTCCTCCAAATGTCCCAAAATGTGTGATTATCTATTTAAATCATTTTTAATTTAATTATTTTCTTCCACCAGCCACAAAATATGTGATAATCTATTTAAATAATTTTTAATTAAATTATTTTTTAATAATCTGTTATTATTTGTGTTAATTTAACCGATGACCCATCGATTCACATAGTCTACGATCGACTAATATGTACAGTCGAGGAAATAGTGTGTATACAATTGACGATAGACTTTATATTACTTTTTAATCTTCAAGAAATTAGTCAAGCTACAATATTGTAAATTGAACAAGGCATACATATTTGATTCGAGTTTTTGTCCGTATAGAAGAATAACTGCCACATATAAAAAACAAGGGATCAGAACAAAGATGGTAAACATACTATTAAAACAAACTGAAACATACTTATATTAAACTTGTTCATTGCTTTACATAATAATATTTACAGCAAAAAGGGGGAAATAGAAGAAGCTTTCTTCTAACAAAATCCTACAAAGAAAGCTTCTTCAGCAATGAACAAATCAAGAAAACTTAAAAATATTAGCTAAAATAAAAAAGTAAACTAAATTATGGGGATGGTGGGGGGTGATGTAGTCGTTGCCGTCCATTCCAAGATGCTCCAGAATTGCTCAAAGAAAATAAGCAATTCGTCAGAGCTCCTGCACCAACTACCGTTGATCTTCTCCCACGTCGTAGAAAAGACGGTCAAAGTCATTTTGAAGCAGCAGCAGATCATAGGTACGAGGTAGAGCTCATCTGTTTGGGCGAAGGGGAATTTTGCGACCAGGCATGATTTCATTTTTTGGTGAAAAAGAAGAAGAAAAAAGTTTCTGATATTTTTGGTTTAGGGACTAGTGAAGGGTTGCATAGAAAGAGGGACTTCACTTATAGACCTATAGATGGCATCCGTTCATATATCCACCCTATGTTAGGTCGACATGTGTGAGAAAACAAAATGATTGGTTTGCGTATACCAGTAGTTTTTATCATGAACAAATATTTTGTGCAGCTTTTTATTAAATGGGAATGGGAAACAAGGGAAGCAATGATTCATTGCATCATTGGAGAGATAAGGTGGGAAAATGACCAAGATAGCGTGTTAGATGAGCAATAATATAACTAATACATAATATTTTGTAGACCTTGGGAAATATACACCATAGACTTTACGTAGTCTATCATAGACAACGATTTAAGTCTATTACAACTAAAGGTTAAAATCTACAGAAATGTATATTTAGCCACCAAAACAGTAGCTTTACAAATGAAGCTAAACAAAGCCTATCTATGATTTGATGGTCATTCTACATGTGGTTCTTTTGTGCCCAAATTTTTTGCATATTGAACACCTATTCCTCCTTTTGTACTTGATGGTCTCACCGACGCCCTTAGTTCATTTGAATTTCTTCCTTCCAGTTTGAGATCATAGGGGGTGGAGAAATTTTAGTGTCTAGCAATTTCTTTGGCACAGTCCATTTGGCCTCCGGAGAGACAACGTTAATTGCTTCCAAGTATACGAGAAGGTAACTTTCAGCATTATAAATTGGCGAAGAGTAGTCATAGATGGAGTTACCATAACCTTCACCATCTCCATACTTTGCTCGCAAAGCTGCCATCGTATGTTCGAATGACATTTTCACCAAGTTAAATTTCCGATAAGAACAACTCTTCTCCAAGAGATTGACCTTGGCAGTAACGCCGTTGCCGAACACCATGTACTAGTTGAGAACCCCGTTTGGATTATTCACATACAAGGAATCGCTTGTACTCTTATTATCCCTTAGGATCCTTTTCGCATAAGGCACAAATATGTTCTCTTTACCATCGACAAAGGCATGCTGCTCCCTAAACTTTTCACAAAATTTTCTAGCAATTGAATTGAATATGTACAACATGGGGTACTCCTGTTCATCCATCAAAATCGAGTTGAGCGACTCAATGATGTTTGTGGTCATCACGTCATACCTATTTTCCAAAAAGTGTACTCTATTCGATTTTTCAAAACCAAGCATATTTTCAAGGACATGTGCTGCCTTGAGGTAATTACTCTTCAATTCTGCAAATCACTAAACTCATCAAAGCAATAAGCCTTTGCAGTGGTGTAGAATAGATAAAGATGTACTCCGAAGTGTGTTTCTTTTTTCTTTTTTTTTGTCTGTGATTCACATGAAGATTTTCAGCAAGGTTCCTTATACAAAGTCCATGATGTGCATGACTGTATACACGGGAGAAGGCATTGGCGATGCTAATATGCCTGTTGGAGTTGACACATCGATATGGTTCATCTTCTACGATAGACTTCAGTATCTGGAAAAAGAAGGTCCAAGAAGCATTGTTCTTTTTATCGATGACACAAAAGGCAATCAGAAAGATATGATTTTCAGTTTCCTGTACAACGGCACTCAACAGAATGCTCCCATACTTTCCATACAAATATATGCCATCGACGGTAATTACCTTTCTCATGTGGGCATATCCCGGTTGCAAGCTCTGAATGCTAAAAAGTAGTAAATGAGCGGACCATCCATCCAGTTTACCATGATAGAGTAAGAAGACCCGGGATTCAATAACTCCACCATGTGGGAAAAAGCCGACAAGCAAGCATATCCGTGCTCCAGGTTCCCGCGAATGATGTTCTTCACAATTACATTTCCTTTCTAACGTATCCAATAGCTGGCATTGCAACGCAACTCTTTAAACACAATTCTTTGAATTTCTCTTATGCTTGGACCCTTACCATCCCAAAAATAATTTACGCATACTGAAGAAATCAATTTGGATGAGACTTTCTTTTGCCTGCAGGTGGCGTGTTTAATACCGCACGTGTTCAACCCGACATACTTGTATATGTGAAATCTATCTGAGGTGTTGCACTTTTTTGCCCACAACAACTAGACACAACCATGAGATAAGCATTTGACCTTAATTAATTTCGTACAGCTCTTCTCCATATAATAATAAAAAGACTGCCTCGCTGCTGCTGTGTCTAGTAGCATTTTTAGATCTTTCTTATCGATGGATATTTAACCACAATAGAAATTGATTCCGTTGGAGAAGAAGTGTCCTGGTTGTGATGCTGTTCCACGGTCTTCTTCATCATCTTGTGAGTTCGATGAAAATTCTTCCATATGCATAAAATTATCTTCCATATTAATTGGATGATCGCCACCATTCTTGTAATCATTAAAATCATCATCGACTGCTGGGCGCCGCAGTAGGGGTGCTGATGAGTTCAGCGGTCCTTCAAAGGACCTCTCAACCACATTTATCTTTAAAATAAGCCTAAATCCATCTGTATCAGCATCCATTATGTACGTAAGCACACGTACATTGCTATTTATGATCGTAGGATTCACCTTTTCCCTCGAATGCATTAGATAACTAATAACCATGTCACTCAGTGTGCAATCTAGATCCCCGCTCTGCATTATGCTTGCAATGAATTCATCGTACAAACTGTTGTGGCAAACAGGAATGGGAATTTTCACCTTGGTAAATGATCTCCATTTCCAATATTTGGGAGTCTTCACCCATTCTCCCATGAAATCACCAGAAACCTACACAAATTCGGCAATAGACATTATAGAATTAAGCTTTGGTCAATGGTAGATTATGCTTACGATCTATGTCGGGTTGTATGCACGGTCTATGACTGACGATGATGGGTCGATGGCTGCGCAGATATCTGTACAAAAACTTGAAATTGAAAATATTGCTTCTAATCAATGATTGTTGGGTTTATAGAATAGAGAAATGAACTTGGAGTCGTCCAAGATGCCGTAATACACTTTCTAAAGTGGTTTTGAGTAATGTGAGTGATTTAAAACTTTTTAACAATGGTGGAAAGTGTGTTTGAGAGGATAGGAAACAAATGGGGTAACAATGGATGCAATGGACAAACTTATGATGTTTGTGGACTGATTTATAGCTGATCGCCGGAAAATAACACTGGAAAAGTGGCCGGAATCGGAGCTTTTTGGAGGAAAAAATAACCACCTTCTATTTTTAACCTATGAATTTTTTTTTAATATTTTTGGAAAGCCTAGATATTTTTGTATATATAATGGTGGATGATGGAGTGGGTTGAAGTGTATTATTAGAAACTTGTAGGTGAATTTATTAAGTTGGAAGTATTGGGTTAAAGTGAATTAATATAAAAGTTGGGGCTGAAATTATTAAGTTGGAAAAGTTGGTGGTGAGGTGGAATTATGTGGGTATATGACCAATTTTTTAAAACTTTTGGGTATTTGGCAAAATCGTTTTGATAACGACACGTTTTGGCATACTTGCCCACATAACTATTTGTCTAACCTAAATTGATTTTTTTTGTGCTATATACTAGTGCACATTATCATTGATGTAGAGACACAAGGACTAGTCTAACCAAATCAATTTTTAGTGTTGTGTACACTATTGATGTAGCATTGCGGCGACAATATGAAACTTAACTCTTGTTTCCATCTCGAATAATATAATCATTTTATTTATACTAAATCCACATTAGGTGTTTCCATAAAAGAATAATGAGCGCAACAATATTCATACTGATGATAGATATAGATGTCACTCATAGGATTATAAATGATTCATATGGGTGATATCTATTAGTTGGGAATATCCCAGATTAATGAAGATATCCAACTTGGTTGTTTCAAGAAATTGGAATAATATATGAAGATATTGCTCAGATGATTGAAATAGGATCATTGAAATGGAAAAGTAATAGCAGGGTGTTATGTGACAAAAGTATTGTAATAGCCCAACTTATTTTCTTAAATGAAGGGTTAATTAGTAACTAAGGACATTAAATTGGGTAAGATAAAAACTCAAAATCCTTTCTCTTCTTCAGTTTTTCTATTACTGAAGGATTATAATATAAGGGTGTCTTGTTTCATTATTTTTGGTACAGAAAGACAATTTATTGGCAAAACTTCTGGTGAGTTCAAAGACGGTAGAGACCATTTTAAGTGAGAAGCTGTAGGTATGTAGAATTAGTTCTAATTTAAGTTGATATGTGTTATGGTGGTAGTGTTCTTGTTAAGGAATTGTTACGTAGGATAGAGATATAATGGGTAACATGAATAAATTAATGGTTTGGCAACCTACTGATTGGGAGTGATTAATTTACATCTTTGGAATAGTGAAGTTGGTATCTGTTTCTTTTCTTCTGCAATGACACACTTGAATGTGTACTGCGTATATTTGTATAAGATATAATAGTCATGCAATTAAAACCCATAAACTGAACATAGAAGCTTAGAAATTCAACTACAAGTACAATTGTGTACTGAATTGACGTTTACTCGAATGTAAGTGTAGTTACTGGTGTTCATATTAGAAGGAATTGAAGGTAGATGTTGTTAATTGAAAAATTGGATAATTGTTCACTGGCGATTTCAATTTCTCTTGGAAAGTATTGGAACAGTGATTTTGTGTATAATCCTTGATGCTTCTGGAATCTCCAATAAATTAAAAGAAGTCTTATTGATATTTTGAATATTAGTATGACCCCAACTAGCGTAACTGATATCGTTATTTAATATGTTTATGTAGATTAAAGCCATTGAAGGCTATTTGGTTGGTATTATATGAGTTGTGAGGTTGAGGGAAGTGTTGTTAGCGAGGTAAGTGTGCTTGGTAGAATCTGTGGTCTTTTGATTTTCTACGAATATGTATTTTGTTAAGTATATAGAGAATTATTTAATGGTGAGTTATGAGGTGATATTGGGGTATTGGACATATTTACTAGGAGCATACATGTGCTTTCATAATATGTTAGGGGCATACCTATGCTGCCACAATATGTTAGGGGCCTTGTACTTGTTGTCGTGATATATTTCCTAGGGGCGTACATAGATGTCGTAACATGTTAGGGGCATTGTGTATGCTACCGTAATTTGTTAGGGTCCTTGTATATGTTGTCGTAGTATACTTTGGGAGCATTGTGTATGATTTCGTGACCTTATCGGGACGCTAGGCTGATCACTTTCACTGCCATTTATAAAAATTCATGAGAGTGGATGAAGTTGAGAGATACATGGTGACTTTTAAAACCTTTTTTGGACTTTATTGAGAATTATATTATGAGATATATGTTGTACATATCGTTTGTTTGTTATTTGTGGTTTGTATTTTTTTAACATTTATTTTAGGGGTATTAAAGTAGCAAGTCAAGGATCTTACTGGGTTGTATTTATATATAGCTCACTCCTTATTTATATGTCTATGCAGATCTTGTGGAGCCTGAGACTAGGGACTGGCAAGTTCGTTGTGTAAATTCTGTTGTTGAGGTAAGCCTCCATATTGTTCGTGGAGGTTATCATTTCCACTTTATCTATTTTTATCATTTATTAATTTTCTTGGGTTTGCATGCCCAATAATTGAACTCATGTAAATCTATTAGATGCTCCATGGTCTTAGTGTGGGATTTTGGCTAGAGAATTAGTTCTCGAATGATTGATGAATTTATTGTTTGATTGTGAAATTTTGTTGGATCATTATTCACTAGTTATTGATGCGTTGGAGTTGCACATATCTTATTGTAGCTCTTGTTAACTGAAAAAGTGTAAAGAAGGTTGATTTTACGACATGTGGTGTTAGTGGGTGCCAGTCACTGTAACGCCCCAAGTCTGTACCCCAGACGCTACGTGGTGCTCATAATCTCGAAGGACCACGAGCTAACCCATGACTAGTACCTGCTGCCATAACTGAGTAATAATACGTTATAATGCGGAATAATGGGATGAAATGCCATAAGGTTCAAATAACTAAACTAAAACTGAGATAAGGTATATCAATACCAAAACTGAACAACTGTCTGAACATATAGTCTGAAAAGCCTCTAGATGAGTTGTCTGAACTGTGGAGTTTATAGGACAATCCCCCAACTAACTCCATCTACTGAAATGCTGAACGTAATGAGATAATGAAATAAAAGAATATCGTTGAATGATGAGGACTCACTGCTAGTCTACTGCTATTAGCTAAATTTGAACCTACCTACGCGTGACTGGGAAACTGAGCTTCCAAACCTATGGTATAAAACACCATAGCGCAAGAGAAAAGTATGCATCAGTACGTGTGAATGTACTGGTATGCAAAGTGAGGTAGGTTGAATGCAAGGGTTTACATGCATGAACTATAACTGACTAAATTGCATGAACTTGGCTGAATGAGAAATATATGCATGAATATAGGAGCTGTAATTAAAGACATAATAATACTGAATACTGACTTTATTGGTAACATGGATTATTGATAACTAATGTACTGATAACTGATTTGCTGTTACCGAGTGACTATTTTTGATAGTCTGACTCTGATGGAACTAGCTGAGTTCCATACTGAGCTGAATGACAGTATCTGGCAGTCCTAAAATCTGTAGAACTATTTGAGTTCTTTATTGATGATTGAGACTAAGACTGTGGGAAGTAATTATCTAACCGACATGCCCCTTTTTAACTGATTTGGGGTCTAACCTATAACCCCAGTTGGAAGGGTGTCAATACCGTGCCACGGGTAAGGACAAGCTAAGAGTTACCCTCATCTGTCAGGTACTCTAATGAGAATGGTGATATCCTCAACTGATAGGTTAGGCTACCTCATCAACCCTCATCTGGCAGGTTTGATGTCTCAACCTACGTTGGCTACGTAGTTCTGGAACACAAGGACTGCTTCTAAGGATCACATCCTCTACTGGCAGGTGAGCCCTCATCCTTGGGTTCACTCGGTACTGAATCCTACTCCCAACTGAATAGACATTGAACTTAGTATACTGGACTAAACTGGACTGAGTTTACTGAGTTCCATTTACTGATAGAATACTACTGAATTCTGTTGACTGGCTGAGTTTACTGAGTCTTGAACTAAATATTACTAAGTTTTTCCTAAATTCTAAGACTGGCTGAGAGTACTACTGATCGTGACATGACTGAGATGGATTCTGTAATTGACACTAAATCTAGGCAGACAACTAATTTATCGGGTACTAAATACCCCCAGGACTCGATAGCATGAAGATAATAAGACATGACAATTATTGAATACTTGGCAATAGTCAACAACTCACAATACAATTTAAAAGGCATTTTATCAAGCACTTGAAAGTCGTGAACTTGCACATAAATAGGAATGCATGCTAACATGTCATAATTTGATTAAACTAATCTCATGAACATTCCATCAAACACTTACAAGGCAGTTTTATTCTTGGGCATGAACAATAATGCTAATATAACATAACTACCATATTAATTCATAATTCAGGGGTTTCTACCTAAGAGAATCAAAATTCAACTTACACGCCACCATAATATCAAGAAATACATTAAAGATTTCAACTTAAAATACATACCACAACATCAACATGATTACATTCAAACCCACAACATAAACATCACAACTTATGTTTTTAAAAGAAGTTTCTTGAACTCCAAGGGTGGAAGGGACCCTTGGATGAACACTTTACATACCTTATTGCTTGAATTTGGAAAGATTGATGGTGAAATCTTTTGGATTTGATTCTTAGATTGATAGCCGTAGGGTTTTGTTCTTGAGGATTTTATGAATAATGATTGTATTATGCCTCTAAAGGGGATAAACTTCATGTTATGGGTACTGAAATGCATGGGAAAAAGACCCAATTACACCTTGAGATGTGGCTTTTAAATGACTGAAAACTAGGTTACCGACGCGCCGGTCGACACGGCGTGTCGATGGCATCGATGCAATATCCAATGCATCACGCCAAGTTAGCATCGACTCATTGGATTTTGACATTGGTAGCTAGGAAAAATATTAACCAATGCGATAGTCGATGCGACGCACCAAGATCGCATTGGTTCACTATTTTGGGATTCCAAAGGAGCTTCAAACGAAGTCCAAATAATTTGAAACTTGTTGGGATTCACCTATTGACCTTCCTGATCATGAATTAACTCAAATATAGATTTTTAAAGGACATTAAGGTGGCAAAGTAAAAATGCCAACTTTCGAAGGCTAAAAATATAACTAAGTCAGAATACTTAGCTAAATATTCTAAGTCGAAATACTTAGCTAAATATTCTAAGTCTGGGGCCCCTTGACAAGCTTGAAAGACTGAATTAAGCTAGAAATTTTACGGGTTCTTACAGTCACGTCTAGGAATTATTTTGGAACGTCACAATGTTCGGTAGAGTCTTATTCATAGGTATGTAAACGTCCATACTTATGACCTTAAAGTTACTGAACATCTAGTATATTTTCTATTCTTACATTCATCATTCGTGCATTAAGATGAATCATGGTTAATTTTTTTATCCTTTTCACAGGTGGTTAGGATACATATATCCTCCTCTACTAGATTACATAGTTGACTTCATATTTTTTAACTATACATGCTAATTGAATGCGACATTGCTTACTGGAATTACTGGAATATGTGTGCATTGGTGTTGGTTGATATTAAATATGTTTACCTCTTGAAATTACTTTATTTACAATGTGGATCTGCCAGTTTAAAAAAAATGCATGGATGGAGAGAAAGAATGACCAAATGATATAATTTTTGGTCAAGAGAGACTTATTTAAATTTGAGATTTTAGTTATAAATTTTTATTATGAGTCTGACCAGAAATAGAAAGAAGTGTTATAGGAAAGTAAGAAGAGTAATGGTTTATCCATGTTTAAATTATTTAGTTTAGTGGTGAAACATAGTTTAAGGATATTGTGTGTATGGTCCTAAGCTTAATAATTCTTTAAAAAAAATTCATTATAGTCAGTAATGTTGTGATGGTGATGTCATAGGTGTGAACCTCGTATGGAAATACATACTCTTAAGTATATTGATTATTAGCATGATAGTGACACCAATGCTACTGCTACTGCTACTCCCCTATTCGTCCTCCGTTACCTCTCCACCAGACCTAAGAAACAAGAAAATTTCTCTGTTTACCCTCACCTTTCGAAAACCGATAACCTCACCCTTGTTAAAGAACTTAACTTTCCCTTCAAGACCGACTCTAGAAACCATTTTAGAGTTGTGAGTTTTTGTAATAATTATTTTTATCTCTCTAATGATCTATTTAGGTACAGGGATACTGTTATTCTCTGAAACCCCGCTATTCGCAGTAGTATCATCCTCTCTAAGCCTCGTGTTCACTTTGGTCCATATGGGCCTTATATGTTTTGTCTTGATTTTGGGTTTGATGAGAAGAAGAGTGAATTTAAAGTGGTGAGGGTTGCATATTTTCATGAAGGTAATAGTGCTTATATAGTATTTCCTCCTGAAGTTGACGTATATACTTTAAGTACTGGATTATTAAAAAAATTATGAAGGAAATTAGTCGTACAACTATTGAGTATTTTTATAGTTGTGTTTATCTAAATGGGGTTACTCATTGGGTTTTGTATATTAAGAATGAAGGTGGGAATTTTGATAATAGGTTATTGGTTTTTGATTTAGGTGATGAGAGATTTAGTGAAATGGGATTGCCTAAAAGGGTAGCGCATGTTTCTCCATTGGATTTGTCTATAACCTTGTGCAGGGATCAAATTTCTGTCATTCAGTATTGAAAGGGTTGCAATAAAGATAAATTTTGTGATCGTTTTATTATTTTTGGTATGAACCAGTATGGTGAAATGGAGTCGTGTACTAAGAAATTTGTCTTGGTTCTAGGGAATGCGATTTCACTTGCTATTGGTTTCAGGATAAATGGGGAGTTTCTAATGGAGAAGTGTGTTGGGCATCTTCCGTCATATGATCCCGAGAGTAAAAGTGCATGAAACATTTATTTATGGATTTTTGATTAGTAAACACTAACATATGTATGTATGGAGGATGTGTTCCACTAGAGAAATGTGATTGTGATACTCAGATATGTTCTTCAGAAAGGAGAAAATAAGAGAATATTCAAATCAACACTATCCGAACAAATATATCATATTATGTGTGGTTTGTGAATAACTGCTTTTGGAAGAGGGTATATCTCATCTTTATTACTAACTTGGTATGCAATATTTGTCTTTGATACTTTATATAGGTGTTAATCTAATTTGTCAGTTGTTAGCCCCAACAAGCTATTAAAAAAAGTGAACTAAGCTTAATAACTATGTTGGTCCAACTGAGAATTGCATCAAGTAGATTTGGGTATCAGTATAGACTTGCTTTACCTTTAAGATTTTTGTTGTTACTTCTACTTTTATTTCACATATCTATAGTTAGATATATGTTTGTGATGATAGCCAAAAAAGATTCAGCCTAAGGAATTGAAAATAGATAAAAAGTGTTGGAATATGAGAAATGTCCATGATAATGGTAATAGACCATAATACCCCGTACTTTTCCTAACTTGAAAAGTTTCTCAAATGTTAGAAGCTTTATTTGAAAGATGAATCCACTTTTTACACTTAGTATTTTCAAGATTTTCACTTTTTATCATGTGGGGAATCGAATAAGCTTTCCATCGATACCAAATTCGCCCAAATCTGACACCCGGGTGAAGAGTTAGAGCCTTTTTATTGAGATAGTGTATCACTTGAGCCTTTAGCGCATCGCGAGATAGCTCAAATGGAAATAGTCAATTTCCAGTGTTGCTCCACGATAGTGGCGCATTGCACCTAACTTCCAGGTCGCAGACGTGGTGGCAACGTGATAGCTCTGCGTCGCATCACCGTGCAATTTCCCATTTGTCACTTTCCAGTGACTTGGCGTGATAGTGGCGCATCTCGCCAACTTTTATGTTTTTAATTTTTTACATAATATCTTTTTCTTGGTTTCTTATATTTATATTTTGATTTTTTGTATTTCTTATATTTTTTATGTCTTTTTCTTTTCTTATAATATCTTTCTTCACATCCAAATTGAGGTGCTATTTTATCTTTGCAACATGCTATATTTCTTATTTATGTTTTTTCCATTTTGATTTCTTCTCTATATTTTTCACATAGATTTCTATACCATTGTTGTAAAAATTTTATTCTTACTCCTAGGGTATCTACTATTTTGGTTTCATCCCAACTCTTTATTATTTTTGAATTAAATGGTTCAGGTAATTTACTAAAATATAATTTTCTTATTTCTTTACTTTCTTCTACGTTATATGTTCCTTTATAATAATATTCTTTAAATGTGCACGTATACTCATCTATATAGCACATATTACATATTGCTAATTTTAACATTAAATTCCTATTCGTATCTTTCTCTTTATTTTGCTCTTCTTCTTCTGTTGTTATACTACTAAATTATTCTCTTATAGCTATTTCATATTTTTTCAATATTTCTGTTGGTTGTATTGGAGGGTGATTATGTGGTAATTGATTAAAAGCTTTACTGTAGTATTCTTTAGTTTTTTCTTTTACTCTTTGTAATTCATCTATATTATTTTGGAGATATTCTAAATATTTTATATCTTTTGTTCTAAAATATTCAATTAAATTTTCTTTCATAAGTATCTCTATTGCTCTTGTTTCTTCCATATCTTGTCTCAAATATTTTAAATACTCATAGTCTATCATTTTATCCAAAAGTAGTTGTGATACTTCAAATTTCTTTATAACAATTTATTCTAATTGTACTACATCTGATATTAAATTCTAGGTTATCTATTTCGTTAATTATCCTGTTTTTTTCGTCTATGAATAATTCTATGTCTAAATCATAATTCTAAATTGTCTTTTGATTCTAGTTGTTTCATGGTTTTATTTATCCAAATTAATCTTTCTTTTAATTGTTCTCTTCCTTTTCTAAGCTGGTTTTTATAATTAATTTCTTCGTATAGCCAACTTTGTTTTTCTCTAACTCTTTGAATATATTCTAGCATTTCTTAATCTGTATAATATCTATCTGAATAATTATCTAGGTAGTAATAGTGATTGTCATCACTTACGTATATTTCTCCTAACTCGTGTTCTATCTGATTTATATCTAACTCTTCATCTTCAATGTTAAATATTTTTTCCCATATTATTTTCTTTATGACTATAATTTCTATATCTCTAAGTATGTATAAAACTAATACTTCAAAATTATCTGTCATTTAGGTAGGTTAATTAAATACTTTTTCATAATTTTCTTTAGTTATTTGTTTTAATCATATTAATTCTTCTATATTTTCATTAAGGTATTCTATATATTTTATATCTTTGGTTCAGACTAGTATTGAATATATAAAATTTTACATTTACAATTGAAGTACTTAGTACTATCAAAAATGTTATTACAGATTACATATCAAGACAAAGCTACACAGTCTGATATAATAGAAGATGATGCTTTAGAAAAGATACTCAAAACCCTAACTACGCTTTCAATGAAAGTGGACAATATGGGTAATGAAATAGAAAAGCTAAAGGCTAATGAAGTTAAACTGAAGTCTGAAGCTACAAATCAGCTAACTCAGTAGTGTGCAGAGCTATGTCGATCGGAAGACATTAAAATTCCAGAGCTAAAAGAAGACGTTGGGACACTCCATAAAACCCATAACGTTTATCAATCTACAATTGCAGGTACAAGCAAAGGAGTTAGTGGACAAAGATACCAGAGCATGAACATGAATAAGATATTTGAGAAGCCATTTATACCAAAAATACAAAAAGACCCCTTATACATACCCCAACAAATTACCACATATCGAGATAGTTTGAACCAAGATAAAAAGTTTGAACCAAGATAAAAAAACTTATAACCATCTAGCCCGAGGAAACATAGAAAATATCTACAAAGTATAAACTTTTCTAAACCTTAACCCCAGAGCTACAGATATCCAAAAGCCAAACACAAACTATATAACTCAAAGATTGCAAGGTCATAACAAGCTAATCACACTACCCAAAACTAACCCAAGCTTAATAAAAACTTGTTTCTACTATGGATTATTAAATACCATATATACCAAAGATGGAGAAGAACTATCAGCTATGGAAGAATTACAAAAAATATTCACCACTTATAAAAGAATAACCAAAGGAAATCTATTTTATATAAAGGTTTATACTGCACCAGCAGAGATATTATATGACGAGATCAAACAAGTTATACAAGTTGTAAAAATAGGATTAACCAGAGATATGATTATACCGGAAGATATTGTACAGCAGCCAGAGATACCCATAATTGAGATACCTGATTTCTATGCAAATAAATGACTTACTGGACTAGCTACAATTATTCAAGAATTAACAAATAATTATATCAATGGAAACCAATATGGAGCTATTATTCAAGAGACCATAAAATTATTTATTCAAATTCAAGAGAACTACGACAAACAGATATGGAAGATGTCAGACAATGGGTAATGATGTTACTTAACCCAGAAAAACAATCTACTGCAAGAGCAATTAAGGAAAGATTTATTTCAGATGGATTATTAACAAGATATTGCAAGATAATTGGACACAAATATCCAGACCATCAATGTTTGAGATGTAAAGGAGAAGATAACGTTATACCAGACGTACAGCTAGAATGAAGATAAGCATGCCCGCTGGAAAGAAGATAGAAAAACAGCAAATACGACAAGAAGAAGATAACAACGGAGCAATAATAGATAGACAAGTTAATTAAAGTTGAAAGTGACATATGGAAGAATAGATACTTTTTCTTGAAAACTTTACGTAAATTATTTATTAGATACTATTTACTTTAAGACTTTTGACAAACATGTGCCATTATTAGTCTTTGATATTTTAGTCTTCATAGACTTATAGGATTTAATTAGTTTTTATCTTTTTAGAAGACTTTTTGAATTTGGTACGTTACGTGTAAAGTTAAAGGTACAAAGATGTAAAAAGTTTACATTATAAATAAAAGGCATCGAAGGCAAAATGAAGGCAAGCCTTCATGCGTTGAAGCAAACACTCTTCTTTCACAACAAACTTTTGAATATTTAATAAAAAACAGATATATTTCTAAGCAAAAGCTATGGATGAACAAAGCCCAGAATTATCAAACCTACCCGAGCAACTAACATGAACTTATTTTATCATAAAATGATTGTTAGGAATTTATGAATTTAGCTATTCATAATCATAAATAAATATAGTATAATTATTTGAAAAATAGCATGTTAAGAAGTTTATTAGCGGTTTCCACACAAAGGGCAAATATGCTCGTATTTGTATTCAAGTACCCCTAAACATCCCAGTGAAGAAATTTGTCACCATTGGAAAATATATCCAACAGGTGGAATATGAAGGAGTAGGGATCCTTTGCACGGGGTGTGGCAGATTAGGGGACACGCTAATTTCACTTGTACCCCAAACTCACTTCTGACCAAATCCCCAAGCTCATCCTCCACCACGGCCACCCCATCTGCTTTGACGAACACCATGTAGAAACTGGTGAGCTTCCCCAAGAAAGGAACTGCAAAGGGTAGCAATCTAACCCAGGTAAAAAGCTCTATGGCACTACCAAGTAGGAATGTAACCCCTCTAAAACCCCTCCCCGGGTCAAACGGAGAATTGATAACTCTTTTGTCGCCCCAAATGGAATAGATGCAAACTCCGTCGATAGCTTCACTGATAAGCAGGTCCTATTATCTTCTTTTATGAATAAAAAGGCACCTCTAACTCTTAACAGTGAGAATCACCCACAAAATGCACAAAGTCCTAAAGGGACTATGCAAGAGACCCCACAACGAAATATTCAACACGAGTTTGTAGTTGTCAAGACCACTCGAGTCATGTCTAATAAATCCATTGCTGAAAATGAACAACTTAAGATCTTAAATGCTAATCTTAATTACGCTGAGATGGTGCTCTTGAGAAGCTCACCAATATTGAAATGATCATTGAGATCATGTCAATTAATTATCCCCAAACCAACCATCATTTCTTTACTAAAAATACTAATACTAAAACTATCAACATTCCATCCTCCAACACTCAAACTCCTAATGGATGATACACAGAGCTCAAACCAAGCTTATACTCCCCTTAAAACACCAATCTTCTTTGTAACTGCACCACCTCCCCAAAAAAATATACCAACATCCTGGATAGAACTCTTTCTATAGAACTTCCACCTCACTCTAAATGTCTGCATTGGAGACCAACAAGTGGTACTGTCCCTTCAGGATCCATATTACCTAGAAAATATGGTGAAGGATGTGATAGACCACTTAGTCAATCAATTAGAAAATCAGTTATGGATATAGACTCTCCTTCATGAATACCTCTTCAAGGACACAGTGCACCTGATAGCTCAGGAACACAACCTGATCTTAAACTAAATCTTTTAAAGCCTCTTTTTCTTTTTTCTTCAAACCTCTAATACAACTCTAGTGGGGACCTTCTTCATACCATGGAACCCCATGGGTCCTCTCCTAAACCAGTAGTAATCCCTCATACCAAAAACTTGGGAAGAAGGCCAAAAAGAGAATAAAGCTCAACTCTCAGTTCTTTTAAATAGTGCAATTAGAACTTAGAAAAAAATTGGAAAACCTTGGGGACCAAAGTCTAGAAACCTTCCTCCTAGAGATCACCTCCTAAATAGAATTCAAAGAGTCATTGAGAGAAGATATTATTGTACTCTATCCTAATATCCTAATGAAGTTTTCACTGAATTTGAGGAATATGATGGATCAGACTCCACCTAGGGTAACCCTGAGGACAATCAAAATGACCAAGCCCTCTCTAGCCCAGGGAAAAAGGAAGACTGTCAACCCTATGACCACACCACAAGTGAACATAATGATGAATCTTATCATTTGAAATATTAGTGGAGAAAATAGTGCCACCTTCAGGAGGCAATGTACCATCCTAGTAAACCTCTACAAACTAGCCATACTTGTCCTGCTTGAAATAAGAATAGTAAAGCACAAAGGTATCACTTCTGAGTTGGGTTTTGATGACCAAATTCAATCCCCAGCTATTGGTAGATCTGGTGGAATATTCATAATGTGGAAGGATAACATCCTTAAGCTAGAATACATTTCCACCACACCTCAGGTCATTCATGCCATGGTTAAGGTAATTGCCACCTCCCATTCTTGGATTTTTTTGGCAATTTACGCTAGCAAAGATTTCTCTCTTAGAAGATCCCTTTGGGATAATATATCATATAGAATGGCTTTTAAGGGGGATCGTCAAGGAAGTCCTCCAAGCAAGTGAAAATTAGAGAAAATAGCATTAATAATAATAGAACAAGCTCTTCTAGAACTGCCTTAATCGGTGTGGGTTAGTTGTCTTAGGTTATAAAGGTTGTAAATATACCTGGAGTAATAAGAGGTATAAAAAAGAAATAGCCTTATACTTGAAAGGTTAGATAGGTGCTTAGCTAATAACCTCTAGATCAATAAGTATCCTGAAACCAACATCACCCACCTACCTAGGACTCATTCTGACCACTGTCTTTTATTGGTCAACCTCTCTAGTCAAAGCCCTGTTAACCTCAATAGAGCTTTCAGAATGGAGCCCATGTGGTGCAGACATCCTGAATTTGAAAGAGTAGTCCACCACTCTTTTGACCTCCCCCACCCCATCTTAGAAGCTATCAATAATCTCTAAAAGAACTCTTCTCAGTGGAATAAAGAATCCTTTTGGTAACATTTTTAAAAACATGAAAAGGTTACTTGCTAGAATAGAAGGTTTCCAAAAGTCCCTCACTACCCTTACAAACTCTTTATCCAAAACCTAGAAACTAAGCTGGTCCTTGAATATGACAATCTCTTTAAGTTTGAGGAAGATTTTTAAAAGACAAAATCCAGAATCAAATAGCTCCTCCAAGGTGACTCTAATACCATATTCTTTCATGTTTCAACCCTAAACATAAAGACAAGAAATAGAATTATTAACCTGAAAGATAAGGCTGGTATCTAGATTAAAGACCATTCTGAGATATCTAGACACATTACTGAGCTCTTCTTCAACTTGTACAACACTGGTCACCTATCCTCTCTATACCATCACCATTACCCTTCCTATTTTAGTTACCAATGCACCACCCTCAATGATTCTAAAGCTGCCTCTTTGCTGCCCCTTAAGGGATTCTGAAATCATCAATACCATAAAGTCCTTCAAACCTCTAAAGGTTCTTGGCCATGATGGCATCCAACCTATTTTCTTCCAAAAATACTGGAACATAGTGCAAATAAAGTGTTTGCCTTCTGCAAAGGCACTTTCAAATCTTTTATTATGGACCCCCACTGTGAATAAAAAACTTTTATGCTTAATATCCAAGTGTTCTAATGATTTCCATATTAAGAACTTTAGGCCTATTAGACTCTATAATACTCTTTACAAGTTGATCTCCAAAATCATTGTCCTCAGAATTAAGCCCTTCCTTCCAAAGATCATTAGCCCTAGCCAAGCTAGTTTCATTAAGAACAGAAGAACTTCTGATAATTCTATCATTGTCTAGGAGTTCATCACTCATATTAAAAAATAAAAGGAATAAAAGGGAGCATGATCCTCAAAATTGACCTTGTAAAGACTTTTGATATATTAGAATGGTCATACATTAGAGACTTCCTTAATTATTTTGGTCCCACCACTTTGGTCAAACACATCATGTCTTGTGTTTCCTCCGCTTCCATCTCCATTCTTATTAATTGATCTAAAACTCCAAGGTTCAAACACTTTAAGGGAATTAAGCAAGGGGACCCTATCTCCCCTTATCTCTTCATCCTTTCTATAAAGAGACTCTCAAAAGAAATTGACTTAAAAATTTTCTCCAAATCTTGGAATCCATCAGCATTTCTCACCAAGGATCTTTTATTTCCCATCTTTTCTTTGCTGATCATTTAACATTATTCTTAAAAGCCACTCCTAAAGCTTGTCACACCATAAAATCCATACTGTCTGACTTCTGCACCAAGTCTGGTAAAAAAATTAGCACAACCAAATCAAAAGTGATTTTCTCCTCCAACTACAATGTTGACTTTGTCTCCTCTTATTCTTTCTTTCTAAACATCAGCTCTAGTAACCCTTTTGGCAAATACTTAAGATTTACCATCTTCCATACTAAACCCTCCAATAGTGATTTCCAATTTGTTTTTGATAACATGCAGAACAGATTAACTGGCTGGAAAACTAAATTATTGAGTATGGATGGTAGATTAATCCTTACAAGATCAACCCTCAGTAGTATACCCTCTCATGTAATGTAGTATATCAAACTTTACCAGAAAATTAATAGTACCATCAACCAAATACAAAGAAACTTCATCTGGAGAAGTACTGTTGAAAAAAAAAAGATTTACCTCCTCAGTTGGGAAAAAATCTCCCTTGCTAAGAAGATCGGGGTTGTGTATCTAAAAAAGTGATCTAAAAAAAAGTTGCACATGAAAGCCACTTCTGGAGAATGTACAATAACAACCAATCTCTCTGGGAAAAAATCCTCTACAACAAGTACTGTAGGCAGTACCATCTTGAGCCCAAAAAGAGGATTTGCTCTAGAACTTGGAATTATATCAAGGAAGGCTAGAGAGTTTGTGTCCAAAGTCAAAGATGGACTGTGTACAAAGGGGATAGAGTCATGTTCTTTGATTATAGGTGGATCCCCAACCATAATTACATTGGAAGCTGCATTTAGGGGTATCTTAATAAAGGAGAAGATAAGCTAACGGTTAAAACATTGCATAATCTGGGGAATTAGAACCTAAACTCCATATATTTCATCCTACCTACTAAGCTCAAATGCATCATCACTAATAGTTAGTTCCCTCCCCATAGTAGTCAAGAGGATAAACTCATCTGGGATAATTCTCTGGATGGCAAGTTTACCCTCAGTAGTGCCTACAGGATTCTAGAGGCAAATTATTCCTCCCACCAATCTGAATCTGACCAAGACTACCTCTTGATTTGGTAACTCAATACTTCCAACAAAATTAAAACCTTCCTTTGGCTCCTCCTCTATAATAGACTCCCTATAGAAAGTTATCTCAGTCACCTCGGGCTGGATGTCTCTCCCACATGCAAATACTACTCTAACTAATAGGAAGACATCTCTCATACCTTCTTCCAATGCCCTAAAATTATGGCCTTCTAGATCAAACTTACCTTTCTAAAGCATCTCTATAGTTAATTTTAACTCATCTTCTCTCAGTGCTAGCAACTAGGCTATTACTTGGAATTTTTTCAAGAACAGACCCTATAATAACTGGTACACCTGGGATACCATGCTCCCTTTTATTTGTGGAACATTTGACTAACTAGAAATAATAAACTCTTCAATCATAGGGATAATGCCATTCCTGTGGAAAAGATTATAGCTAGTGCCACTGAATTTGCACTACTTGTATAAAGTTCTAACCACTCTTCTAAACCAACCACTATTGCTTACATTAAATGGGAAGCCCCAAACAAAGGATCTTATAAACTCAACACTGATGCCAGTGTCAAATCCCAACCGGGACCAGGTAGAATAGGAGGAAATTTTAGGGACCACAAGGGTTATTGGATTCTTGATTATGTTAAAAACATGCCACACATTAATACACAACAATCCAAACTCCTTTCCATCCTTGAAGGCCTTAGATTATCCTATGACAGACAGCTGACTCCCCTTGAGATTAACTCTGACTTATCCACTTCCATCAATATGATATCCTTTAACTATATTATCTATTGTAACATTATTTTGGAGGGCAGGTACTTAATTTGAAGGCTTGGAACCCCACTCTTAAACCACACATGCAGGAAGTATAATAGGGCTGCAGATGCACTAGATAGGTTGGGGACTGATGATGCTTCTTTTGATCAGTTACAAGTTTTGACACTTCCCTCTTTGTGTGCAACAGAAGCCTTAGCAGAAGACAAATTAGGAATTGATTTCCCTAGGAAAGTTACAATGGCCAATTTAATTAACTCTAATTTTTCCCAGACTCAAACTAAGATTAAAGGGGCCTCCTCAAACCTACTACTACTTCTTGTAATGCTACTTTTTTAACTTTTAATGACTTCTTCACAAAAAAAGGATATTCAAACTGAAACAAGTCTTAGTTAGAGTATTTAAATAAAATATCCTAATAAGTTTAAAAGGTTGTCATTTGATGAAGCTTCAGACAATGATGAACCAAAATTTTATCTAAAATATATTAAAATATATGAATTAAACTTATGAAGAAGGCAATAGAAATCAATTATTATTTTTCATTGACCAAGAAAAAGTTTTACCTAACTATAATGTGTAATTTTTTGATAAAAGACGACCACAACAAAAATCAAAATATATATATATTAAAAATATTCAACTAACATTTGTTGAATGCATATGGATTGGTTACTAGCTTTGGCCTTTAGCTTCAAAAAGTCTAAACCATATATATTAAAAATATTTAATTTAGTTCTAATAGTATGTGGATAAATTTTAAGAAACAAGAAACTTGTAATCTTGATAAGGCATAATTTGATTAATGAAACAAACATATATTATTCTTTAAAAATAATTACTACATTTTATTTCAAAGACTAATTTTAACAAAAATTACTTCTCAAGGACTACTTTAGATTTTGCCACAACATCTATTTTGTATTAGTCTTCATTTTTCAAAAATAAAGTTCTCCATATCTCTCTCATTTTTATCTTTGCTACCCAAATTAAGCAATCCTTTCAATTGATCTCTCCATTGCTAACCTCAACAAAGCATAGTTTTCAAAAATTAGCATGGAGGTTGTTGAAACTTATGGAGAAGGACCTCTCTCTTCTGAGGTATATTCCACCCGACATAGTTTTACATCAACTGACGTTGATGAAGTTGCCGGCTTTGAGAAAGATACAAAAAACATTATGAAGAAATTGACAGGAGGAACAAAAGAGTTGGATGTCCTCTCAATCTTTGGAATGCTAGGACTCGAAAAGACAACTTTGTCTAGGAAAGTGTACAATAATATTTTTCTTGTTAATTACTTTGATGCTAAAGCATGGTATGATATTTCACAAGAATATAATAGGAGGACGTTGTTGGTTGAGATTTTCAAACAAGTAAGAGTTGATAAGAATGAAATCAAAGAGGACGTTGACATAGCTGATGAGTTGCAAAAGACTCTAAAAGGCAAGAGATACCTTATTGTATTAGATGATATATGGGAAGTCGGGGCGTGGGAAGATCTGGGATTATGTTTCCCTAAAGGTAAAAATAGAAGTACAGTAATGGTAACAACTCAAATTAACCAAGTTGCTAAGTATCTTCAGCACCGCAGTGATCCTTATTTTCTTAGATTTCTAACTCTAAAAGAAAGTTAGGAGCTATTGCTGCAGAAACTATTTTGATAAGAGAGTTGTCCCTCAAATCTACTAGAATTAGGGTTACAAGTTGCCTTATACTACAAGGGATTGCCTCTTGTTATTGTCCTAATTCCTGGAATTATTATGATAATAGGAATACACACATCTATCTAGATGGAAGTTGCAAATGTCTTCAGCACCTCAGTGATCCTTATTCTCTTAGATTTCTAACTATAAAAGAAAGTTAGGAGCTATTGTAGAAGAAACTATTTTGATAAGAGAGTTGTCCCTCAAATCTACTAGAATCAGGGTTACAAGTTGCCTTATACTACAAGGGATTGCCTCTTGTTATTGTCCTAATTGCTGGAATTATTATGATAATGGGAATACACGCGTCTATCTAGATGAAAGTTTCAAATGATTTAAGTTCTCATGTTTTAGGAGGGCAAATCATGAAGGTGATACAATCAAGTTATGACCATTTGGAAGACCACTTAAAGTATTGCCTTCTTTACATAGAATTGTTTTCAGAAGACTATAAGATTTTAGTGTTGGATTTGATAAAATTATGGATGGCTATAGAGTATGTACTGAATGTTGATAAGGAGGATATGGAGGAAGCATCTATAATTTTCTTGAATGATCTACTTAATATAATCCTAGTAATGGTCTCTCATGGGAGTTCTAATGTTGGTGTAACATACTCCACACTTCATGATGTAGTGCGTAAGTTTTGCTTGAGAAAACTTACAGAAGAAAAATTTATACAACTAACAATACCATACAATCCATATCAATATTCATATTCCATGGAATTGCAGTTAAGCATTTATATTCATGCTGAACTTGTTAAACAATTAGATCATGCTAAATATCAGCTAGATAAGATTCCAATGCTAGAGTCCAAGGAAACTAAGTGTTTTGGTGAATGTCCTGTATGAAAACCAAGCAATGTAGTTGGATCATTCATGATCAATAAGAGATGATTGTAAAAGTGGAACTAAATTTTTATTTATTCATCATCCTGTACATAGCATTTTTGCCCCTATTTATAGATTGAGAGAATGAGCTAAGATAGTGAGCTGACTTCTAGCTCATTGACAACTTAGCTAACCCCCTAACTACCTCATAACTGACTAACAACTTGCCTAATAACTTTTTCAATTAACTCAACTAAAATACTAACTAAGTGATATCATTGCGTAAAGCATCCAATGGAATAGTAGATTATGTACAAATATATGCATATGCAGTGACAATATTTCAAGTCACATATTAAAACACTCCCCCTCAAGCTGCAGGGTGCAGTATATTTAGCACACTAAGCTTGCCTAATAAATGTGCATGTTGATCTTGACTTAAGCCATTGGTGAGAAGATCAACAACCTGATAATGAGTGTGGACATATATATCCTAGATCAATCCACTTTTGATCTTGTCCCTGATGAAGTTATAATCAATTTTAATATGTTTTATTCTCTGATGAAACACAGTATTATTGGCCAGTTGTATAGCTAAACTGTTGTCACTAAGTACTGATATGGGTAGAGTAATAGGCATACTAAGTTCCTAGAATAAGCCAACCAACCAAGTTATCTCTACAACTACTGAAGTCATGCTTCTATACTCAGCTTCAGTGGAACTTCTAGACACAGTAAGTTGTTTCTTGGACTTCCAAGAGATCAAGGACTAACCAAATTGAACTGCATATCCAATGGCTGATTGTGTAGTGTTGGGACATATAGCCAAATCTAAGTTACACCACCTAGTAAGAGTAGTATAAAGATCAGCCTTTAACCAAATACTTTGACCAACAGAGCCTTTTAGGTACCTAAATACTCCGGTAGAAGCCTCCCAGTGTGATCTCTTAGGGTGTTAAAAGAATTAGTTGTGACACCCCAAAAATGGTCCCGAGATGTCACACGGTGCTTAGGACCATAAGTGATCCCAAGCCAAACCATAAACTGGCATACTATTAAGCAATTGATTAAATATGTATAAAATGACTGAGTTTACAGTGTGGAAACATAATAATGATGGAATTTGTGAAAATACGATACTGATACAATTGTACATTCTGATAAACTTTGAAAAGAGGGACTGAAATTACATGATTGACTCTAACTAACATCTATGAATTCTTTACTATATTGACTATAGATAGTTGGGCCAAGACTCCAACTACCACTAATCAATACATCTAATTAAGAAAGTACAGTACATAAATAACTTTTAACTAAAGTCCTCGAAGTAGGAGGACTCATCATCTGTTGGCTGAAATCTACACCTTTCTAATTCTGACTGTATGTACTACAACTTGTACCTACATTATGAGACAATGTAGCACATAGACATATATGTGGAGCAGCACTTTGAGGATGTACTAAGTATATGGGGGTGAATGCATAAGTAAAACATTATCTCATCATCATAATTTGTAAAATAATGCATGCTAAATATAAATGGCTCACATAATCTAGAATATCTGAAAACTAAAATTTGTAATCATGAATAGAAAAATCATACTTTGTAAATCTAGTGAGCCATAACATTTAGTTTTAAAAGCAGTACTAGTACTCTGTCTTTAAATCATGTTGTCTAAGTGTAGAAAGGACTCACTTCTAAGTATGAAACCTGAAAGCTAAAATTTGTAACTCTTATCTTTCTGTAAAGCATAATCTAAATAAAATTGTGAGCCTTTACACTTATTTTTCTTAAAGGTTTTTTGTAAATATTTTACTTTAACTATTAGGGCTTAGAGTTTAGGGACTTTGGAAGGTTCTTCTAACATACATAAATCATGTGAGTTGTCATGGAGTCCAACGTCTTATCCACGTTGGGGAGATCTGTTCTACCCTTTCCATCTGAATAGAACCTTAACTTAAGTGATCACTATCTTAGCGCACAGTGCCATGTAGTTTTGGAGCATGAGACCTTGGAATCATACCCAACTCAGTGCTAAATACTACTCCCATACTTATCGCTCAGAACTTTCGAAAATCCACCATAAAATAGCAGAAGGGTTTATAATAAAAAACCAATTATGCCTTTCTTTCTTTAAATTTCAAACTATATGAGCAATGTGGATTCCTTATCTTAACTTAGGATCAAAAGATCAACTTCTTTCTTGAATCTTAGTAATGGAATGGATGAATCTTGACTATATGAGCAATGGAATAGAATGGATGAATCTTGAAGAGAATTGATTAAGGTTTGTTCTTGGGAGAAAAGTAGGATAATGGGGGCAAAATAATGCCCCAATGGCGGCTGTACATTGCTATATTATGACCTGGGTTGAGGAGGGAAAAGACCCCATTTACCCTCATTCATTTAAATCAATAATTCATAATCTGTATCCCAATTTTGTTCTTCGCCACAATGCGGTACCATCACGGCAGCTCACTACCTCACACGAAAATGGCTATAACTTTTTGCATGAGTGTCGGATTAAGGAGAAATTAGTATCGTTGGAAAGCTAATTTAATTATCTACAGTTTGATGGGTATTGAGCTGAAAAATTCCATGTATATAAAAATTTATACATATTTAAAGTAGACCCTTGTAAAATCGAATGTTAAATTTCTGACGAATCTAATGTTCTTAGCTCTACTTGGCTCTAAGTGACTTCTATGAACATTATTCACCTAATTAGAACTTCACATACTTAGGATTAAAGTCATGACACAAGCATTAGAATTGTGGATCAATAGTACGAAAATTACACCCTCATCGCAATGCGGTAAAATCGCATTCAGCTACTGGAAAAGGACGAGTGTGAATTTATACTCTGGATCAATGCGGTGCTATCGCGTTACTTTACTGAAATATGGCAATTGGGAATTTGGACCTCTCCGCGATGTGAGATTATCTCGGAGGTCTACTGGAATTTGACGAATAGGAAATCACCCTTCATCGTGATGTGGTGACTGCCCAGGTGGTGCACTATCAACACTAAAAGTGCCTTAACTTCTTAATAGAGTATTGGATTTGGGTAAAATTTGTATTGATGGAAAGCTTATTCAATTTCCAACACAATGCAAGGTCTAAATCTGAAAAATCTCACATTCATAAGAAGGTATTCATTTTGTAAGCCAACCTTTGACATTCTAGGAGTGAAATTAGGCTAAGAAAATTATGGGGTATTACAATATCTCTCCCTTGGGAACATTCGGCCTCAAATGAGACTAGTTAAACTGAGAGTATTAAGGAGCTAAAGTCCATACTAACCATGCATGACTAGGAACATGATTGCTTAACTGAGTCTGAAACATGATACATAAACTGTATATCATGACTAAGCTGATTTCTTGAATACATGCACTAACATGAGAATGGTTATAAGGCTGAGATAGATACGAGATAGTCAACTTATGAGTAACCATTACTTTAGGCTGAATCTGATTTTGTAGAAAAAAGATGAGAGGTTTATGACATGAAAACTTGGGGTATTACAACATCTCCCCTTTGGGATCATTCGTCCCTGAATGATACTGATTTGGTTGAAATACTAGAAAAACACTGAGATGATGCTTGGGAAACTCACGAGTTAAATCATCACTGAACATCTAGATTTTGAAACTGATGCATGATGCATGAACTGAGCTGAATTCGCAAAGTGCATAAAGCGAACATCTAGATGGGAAGTTTGAAAACCATAGAAACTTGCCTGTATGGCTTCTGGACTGAATTACTGGCTAAACGGGTTAACTCATACTGTACATTCCACTTTAACAACTACATTCAACCTTTGACTAGGAACTCACTAACGTGCAATGCATCTATCCACATACATACAAACATGACATTCAAGCCTATCATATAACCACATATGAACTCCCATACAAACACCCATAAAGGCATACTTCTCATATTCTCTCAACCTCTATCAACAACAGATTTCTTTAACTATGCTTAAGAAGACATACATAAAATTTCAACTAACCATTTCATGTATCAAAGACATGGCCTCAATCTTACTTCACACTTACTACCTTAACTAAAATAAGCATACAACAATCTTTCCTCAATATCAATCATTTACTCTCTCCCATCTAAAAAACTGTTCATCATTACTATCTTGATTAAGGAAAGGTAACTTAAAATTTAGAACATAAGGACCTAAAATATGAAGGGATACTATGTATAACTTGATATTTTTCAGAGGCCTTAGGAATAGGATATCAAAAGCAGGAATTCATTAAGGAGATAAAAACTGAGGACACCCATGACATAATTTGAATTTCTATAATTATTAGGAGTGTAGCATGAGTACTTAGAATTGAAGATAATGTAAATCATGCGTACATGAGTCATGATCTGCAGGACCTGAGTTTGGAGTTCATAATTTCATGGAACATGATTCGTAATGTTGAGTGAACTGGAACTCCTCTTACTAAAAATTGGGAGAGTAAATGATTTTCTATAAAGCGATGAATACGAGTTGTGATGATAAAGTTGATATGTAAGGCATGAGTAGATATCATGATAACTGAAGTACAAGACTTTGTACTAAGATGAGAGTGGGTCGGGCATCATCCTTCCTTACTGGCAGTACTACTAGAATATGAGAATCTGACTTGGTTACTCATTCTATCATCTCCCCCTTGGCTTTAAGCCATCACTCAAAGTTTGTGAACCACTAAGTAAACTCTAATCTAAAATACAATTACTTTTCTTTAGAGTCTGGCGTCTAATCAATACACATAAAACTAAACTTACCTTGAAGGACTGTATCTTCACGTGTAACATCCAATGCTAATACCTCTATCTGAGATTCAACTCTTAGATTTCTATAACCCCAAAAGTCATCATTTAACAACTTAAACACTCACCAACTTAGATTCTAACACTTAACATAGTATCTCCAAACCCTTGCTGAATAATAATAACTTCCTTTAAAGTATACTAATATCACACTTTTAAACTTAAGCCACGAGAATCAAAATCATACCAAAAAGAATCAACTCCATCTATCCATAACTCCTTAACTTAGCTATTAAGAATGCTATGTACTATATAACTAACCTTCCGTACTTTAAGACAACAACAATTTACCTTAACTAATAATTCATTCTCTACCTTCCACTAAACTAACACACAAGGACATATCAGCATAATGCAAAATCTATAGCATGCATAAGTTTATCTCTATACTTTCTATAAATAGTCATTCCCACTTTTCTTTTCAATACTCTTCTATATCCATACTTTGAACTATAATAAGGTTCTATTATTCATAAATCATAACAGTGAAGTTCATAATATCCCTCGAATGGACACTACATTTAACAATCTAGGTTCACATTATTTCCTCTCATGGGCATTATCTATATTGAAAGGGTTAATGGGCAATCTGAATACATATCTAATTCGGTCTCAACTAAACAACTCATAAGGATGAGAACATAAACTTTCAACTTGAGGTACTTATGACACACTAGAGAGCTCCTCTCAAGCCCTTTGTGTGACTTCTGAAATTTCTGCTAGTAAATATCAGAGCATTATCTAGGTAGGAATTAGAACTTGCCAATTATGTTATCTCAAGAATAATACATAGATGAGTAATTTATGGGTAACACACAAATAGACAAAAGATTTTAAGAAAATAACTTTACTGTTCAATCTAAAGTAGGAAAGAAAGGAAATTTTTCTTGAAAGCATAGTAGTCTCTCAAAGAAAAATATAGATGTCTCTGTACCAATCTGCAAGAATCAACTAGACATGGCTTCACAGACACCCTAGGACACTTGAACCTTGTGCTCTGATACCATGTTTGTAATGCCCCAAAAATGGACGCGAGACGTCACACGGTGCTTAGGACCACAAGTGATCCCAAGCTAACCCATGAACTGGCATACTGTTAAGCAATTGATTAAGTATGTATAAAATGATTGAGTTTACTATGTGGAAACATAATAATGATGGAATCTGTGAAAATACAATACTGATACAATTGTACATTCTGATAAAGTCTGAAAAGAGGGACTAAAATTACATGATTGATTCTAACTAACGTCTATGAAGCCTCTACTATGCTGACTATAGATAGCTGGGACACGACTCTAACTACCACTAATCAGTACATATGAGTAACAAAGTACAGTACATAAATAACATCTAACTAAAGTACTCGAAGAAGGAGGACTCATCTTCTGTTGGCTGAAATCTGTAATTTTTTTATTCTGATTGTACGTACTACAACTTGTACCTACATTATGAGATAATGTATCACATAGACATATATGTGGAGCATCACTTTGAGGATGTACTGAGTATATGAGGGTGAATACATAAGTAAAACGTTATCTCATCATCATAATTTGTCAAACAATGCATGCTAAATGTAAATGACTCACTTAAGCTGGAATATCTTAAAAATGAAATCTGTAATCATGAATAGCAAAATCATACTTTGTAAATCTTGTGAGCCATAACATGTAGTTTTAAAAGTTGTACAAGTACTCTGTCTTTAAATCATGGTGTCTAAGTGAAGAAAGTATAACTTCTAAGTCCGAAATCTGTACTCTTATCTTTTTGTAAAGCAAAATCCAAATAAAATTGTTATCCTTTACACTAAATTTTCTTGAAATTCTTTTGTAAATCTTTTACTTTAACTAGCAGTGAGAAATACTTTAAAACTATTCTGAAAGCTTTTACTATTAGGGCTTAGAGTTTAGGGACTTTTGAAGGTTCTTCTAACCGACATCAATCATGTGAGCTGTCATGGAGTCCAACGTCTTACCTACGTTGGGAAGATCTGTTCTACCCTTTCCATCTAAATAGAACCTTAACTTAAGTGATCACTATCTTAGCCCACTATGGGCAAATCATAAACCTACGGTAGCACATAGTTCTGGGGCATGAGACCTTGGAATCATACCCAACTTAGTGTTAAATACTACTCCCATACTTATCGCTCAGAACTTTAGGAAATCCACCATAAAATAGCACAAGGGTTTATAATGAAAAACCAATTATGCTTTTCTTTCTTTAAATTTCAAACTATATGAACAATATGGATTCCTTATCTTAACTTAGGATCAAAAGATCAACTTCTTTCTCGAATCTTGGTAAACGATCACCAAAGAGGCTTAAAATCATAATCTTCTTGGAATATCAATACTAAATCTGAGTGCTTAAAACCCATGCTTTAAACTCATGTCAAAACATAGCAAATCATCATGCTCAATATGATTCTTGAAAATGCTTCAAAAATATCAAAATAATAAAATCAAGAATCACAATATCATTCTTAAACTCAATTGGAAAATTAGAAAAATCGCATTACATGCATAAATATATGAAAATATTCGTACAAATCAACATTCAATCACTTGTAAATTTATAATCTTCAAATACTAATAATTGGGTATGAACCCTAATTTCAAATAATAAGAAATTTGCTGAAAAAATATAATTTTGGGCACAAGGACAAAAGAATTGTCCTTGTTCATAACCCCACATACCTTAATTGCTCAAATTGATGAAGAAATTTGACTTGAATTCCCATTTGTGTCCTTGAAAGTTGTTTCTTGAAGAAAATGAATCAAATTGATGTTCTTAGGAATGTTCTTGAATGATTTTCTTGAACTTCTTGGAATAAAATGCTTAATTCTTGTTTATTTTTTTGAATATAAGGTGATGGATGAATCTTGAAGATAATTGATTAGAGTTTGTTCTTTGGAGAAAAGTAAGATAATGGGGGAAAAATAATGCCCCAATGGCGGATATACATTGCTATATTATGACTTGATTTGAGGAGGGAAAAGACCCCATTGCCTCTAAATTATTTAAATCAAAAATTCATAACCCGTATCCCAATTTTTCTCTTCACCATGACGCGATACCATCGCGGCAGCTCACTGCCTCAGACGAAAATGGCTATAACTTTTTGCTTCGGTGTCGGATTAAGGCAAAATTGGTATCGTTGGTAAGCTAATTCAATTATATATAATTTGGTGGGTCTTAAGCTGAAAAACTCTATGTATATAAAAAAATTATACACATTTAAAGTACATCCTTGTGGAATCGAATTCCAAATTTTGGACGAATCTAATGTTCTTAGCTCCACTTGGCTCTAAATAACTTCTATGAACATTATTGACCTAATAATAACTTCACATACTTAGGATTAATGTTATGTCACAAACATTTGAATTATAGCTAAAGAGTACAAAAATTATGCCTTCATCGTAAAGCGGAGAAATTGCATTAAGCTACTGGAAAAGGACGAGTGCGAATTTGTACTCTGGCGTGATGCGGTGTTATCGCGTTGCTTCACTGGAAATCAAAAATTGGAAATTTGGACCTCTCTACGACGCGAGCTTATCGTTGAGATCCACTGAAAAATGACAAATGGGAAATCACCCTTCACCGCGATGCGGTGACTGCCCCGGTGGTGCATTGTCAACACTAAAAATGCCTTAACTTCTTAATCAAGTATCATATTTGGGCAAAATTGGTATTGATGGAAATTTTATTCAATTTCCCATACAATTCAAGGTCTATATTTGGAAAATTTCTGATTCATAAGAATGTATTCATTTTTGAAGCCAACCTTTGATATTTTAGGAGCGAAATTAGGCTACGAAAATTATGAGGTATTACAATATCTCCCCCTTGGGAACAGTCATCCTCGAATGAGACTGGTTAAACTGAGAGTATTAAGGAACTAAAGTCTATACTAAACATGCATGACTAGGAACATGATTACTTAACTGAGTCTAAAACATGATACATGAGCTGAACATCATGACTAAGCTGATTTCTTGAATACATGAACTTACATGAGAATGGTTATAAGGCTGAGATAGATACGAGAGAGTCAACTTATGAGTAACCATTACTTTAGGATGAATCTGATTTTACAGGAAAAAGATGAGAGGTTTATGACAAGAAAACTTAGGGTATTACAACATCTCCCCCTTGGGATCGTTCATCCCTGAATGATACTGATTTGGTTGAAATACTAGGAAAAGACTGAGATGATGCATGGGAAACTTACGAGTTGAATCATCACTGAATATCTAGATTCTAAAACTGATGAATGATGCATGAACTGAGCTGAATTCGCAAAGTACATAGAGCGAACAAATTTTCTCATAAAATGATAAAACTAGATGCGAAGATTGAAAGCCATAGAAACTTGCCTGTATGGATTCTAGACTGAATTACTGGTTAAACGGGTTAACTCATACTGTACATTCCACGTTAACAACTACATTCAACCTTTGACTAGGAACTCACTAACGCGCAATGCATCTATCCATATACATATAAACATGACATTCAAGCCTATAATATAACCACATCTGAACTCCCATGCAAACGCCCATAAAGGCATGCTTCTCATATTCTCTCAACCTCTATCAACAACAAATTTCTTTTACTATGCTTAAGAAGACATATATAAAATTTCAACTAACCCGGACATGTATCAAAAACTTGGCCTCAATCTTACTTCACACTTACTGCCTTAGCTAAAATAAGCATACAACAATCTTTCCTCATCAAGAATTGCTTACTCTCTCCCATCTAAACAACTATTCATCATCACTATATTAACTAAGGAAAGGTAACATACAAGTTAGAACATGAGGACCTAAAAATTAAAAAGATACTATGTATAACTTGACATTTTTCTGAGGCCTGAGGAATAGGGTATCAAATGCAGGAATTCATTAAGGAGATCAAAACTGAGGATACCCACGACATAATTTGAATTTTGATGATTAGTAGAAGTGTACCATGAGTACCTGGAATTGAATATAATGTAAAGCATGAGTACATGAGTCATGATCTGCATGACCTGAGTTTGGAGTTCATAATTTCATGGAACATGATTCGTACTACTGAGTGAACTGGAACTCCTCTTACTAAAAATTAGGAATGTAAATGATTTTCTATAAAGCGCATGAATATGAGTTGTGATGATGGAGCTGACATGTATGGCATAAGTAGATATCACGATAACTGAAGTACAAAACTTTGTACTGAGATTAGAGTGGATTGGGTATCTTCCTCCCTTACTAGCAGTACTACTAGAATCTGAGATTCTGACTTGGTTACTAATTCTATCATCTCCCTATTGGCTTTAATCCATTACTCAAAGTTTGTGAACCACTAAGTAAACTCTAATCTAAACTACAATTACTTTACTCTAGAGTCTGGCGTATAATCAATACACATAAAACTAAACTTACCCTGAAGGACTGTATCTTCACGTGTAACACCCAATGCTAATACCTCCATCTGAGATTCAACTCCTAGATTTCTATAACCCCAAAATTCATCATATAACAACTTAAACTTAAGCCACAAAGATCAAAATCATACCAAAAAGACTCAACTCCATCTATCCTTAACTCCTTAACTTAGCTATTAAGAATGCTATATACTATATAACTAACCTTCCGTACTTTAAGACAACAACAATTTACCTTAACTAATAATTCATTCTCTACCTTCCACTAAACTAACACACAAGGACATATCAGCATAATGCAAAATCTATAGCATGCATAAGTTTATATCTATACTTTTTATCAATCGTCATTTCCACTTTTCTTGTCAATACTCTTCTATACCCATACTTCTAACTATAATAAGGTTCTACTATTCATAAATCATAACAGTGAAGTTCATAATATCCCTTGAATGCACACTATATTTAATAATCTAGGATCATATTATTTCCTCTCATAAGCATTATCTATATTGAAAGGGTTAATGGGCAATCTGAATACATATCTAATTCGGTCCCAACTGAACAACTCATAAGGATGAGAACATAAACTTTTAACTTAAGGGACTTATGACACACTAGAGCTCCTCTCAAGCCCTTTGTGTGACTTCTGAAATTTCTGCTAGTAAATCTGAGAGCATTATTTGGGGAGAAACTGGAACTTACTAATTATGTTATCTCAAGAATAATACATAGATGAGGAATTTCTGGGTAATACATAAATAGACAAAAACTTCTGAGAAAACAACTTTCCTGTACAATCTAAAGTAGGAAAGAAAGGAAATTTTTCTTAAATGCCTCGTATCCTTTTGAAGGAAAATGTAGACGTCTCTATACCATTCCACAAGACTCTACTAGACATGGCTTCACAAACACCCTAGGACACTTAAACCTTGTGCTCTGATACCAAGTTTGTAATGCCCCAAAAATAGTTCCAAGACGTCACACGATGCTTAGGACCACAAGTGATCCCATGCTAACCCATGAACTGCCATACTATTAAGCAATTGATTAAATATGTATAAAATGACTGAGTTTACTATGTGGAAACATAATAATTATGGAATTTGCTAAATACAATACTGATACAATTGTACATTCTGATAAAGTCTGAAAAGAGGGACTAAAATTACATAATTGACTCTAACTGACGTCTATGAAGCCTCTACTATGCCGACTACAGATAGCTGGGCCGTGACTCCAACTACCACTAATCAATACATGTGATTAAGAAAGAACAGTACATAAATAACATCTAACTAAAGTCCACGAAGAAGGAGGACTCATCATCTATTGGCTAAAATCTTCAACTTTTTTATTCTGACTGTACGTACTATAACTTGTACCTACATTATAACACAGTGTAGCACATAGACATATATGTGGAGCAGAACTTTGAGAATGTAATGAGTATATGGGGGAAAATACATAAGTAAATCATTATCTCATTATCATAATTCGTAAACCAATGCATGCTAAATGTAAATGACTCACATAAGATGGAATATGTGAAAATTGAAATCTATAATCATAAATAGCCAAATCATATTTTGTAAGAAAGTACAGTACATAAATAACATCTAAATAAAGTCGTCAAAGAAGGAGGACTCATCATCTGTTGAATGAAATCATAATGGTTGTAAACCATTATCTCATTGTCATAATTTGTAAACCAATGCATGCTAAATGTAAATGACTCACATAAGCTGGAATATCTAAAAACTGAAATCTATAATCATGAATAGCCAATTCATATTTTGTAAGAAATTACAGTACATAAATAACATCTAACTAAAGTCCTTGAAGAAGGAGGACTCATCATCTGTTGGTTGAAATCTTCAACTTTCTGATTTTGACTGTACGTACTACAACTTGTACCTATATTATGAGATAGTGTAGCACATAGACATATATATGGAGAAGCATTTTGAGGATGTACTGAGTATATGGGGGAGAATGCATAAGTAAACCATTATCTCATTATAAAAATTTGTAAACTAGTACATGATAAATGTAAATGACTCACATAAGCTGGAATATTTGAAAACTGAAATCTATAATCATGAATAGCCAAATCATATTTTGTAAGAAAGTAGAGTATATAAATAACATCTAACTAAAGTACTCAAAAAATAAGGACTCATTATCTGTTGGCTGAAATCATAAGTAAACCATTATCTCATTATCATAATTTGTAAGCCGATGCATGCTAAAAGTAAATGACTCACATAAGCTGGAATATTTGAAAACTGAAATCTATAATCATGAATAGCCAAATCATACTTTGCAAGAAAGTACAATACATAAATAACATCTAACTAAAGTCCTCAAAGAAGGAGGACTCATCATCTGTTGGCTAAATGCATAAGTAAACCATTATCTCATTATCATAATTTGTAAACCAATGTATGCTAAATGTAAATGACTCACATAAGCTGGAGTATCTGAAAACTAAAATCTATAATCATGAATAGCCAAATCATATTTTATAAGAAAGTACAGTACATAAATAACATCTAACTAAAGTCCTCGAAGAAGGAGGACTCATCATCTGTTGGCTGAAATCTTCAACTTTCTGATTCTGATTGTGCGTACTACAACTTGTACGTACATTATGAGACAGTGTAGCACATATACATATATTGTGGAGCAGCACTTTGAGGATGTACTGAGTATATGGGGGAGAATGCATAAGTAAACTATTATCTCATTATCATAATTTTTAAACCAATGCATGCTAAATGTAAATGACTCACATAAGCTAGAATATCTAAAACTAAAATCTATAATCATGAATAGCCAAATCATATTTTGTAAATATGGTGAGCCATAACATTTAGTTTTAAAAGTTGTACTTGTACTCTATCTTTAAATCATGTTGTCTAAGTGTAGAAAGGACTCACTTTTAAGTCTAAAATCTGAAAGATGAAATTTGTAACTCTTATCTTTCTGTAAATCATAATCTAAATAAAATTGTGAGCCTTTACACTTGATTTTCTGAAAAGTTTTTTTGTAAATCGTTTACTTTCCCTTGCGGGGAGAAATACTTTAAAACTATTACGAAAACCTTTACTGTTAGAGCTTAGAGTTTAGGGACTTTGGGAGGTTCTTCTCACAGATATAAACCATGTGAGCTGTCATGGAGTCCAACGTCTTACCCACATTGGGGAGAGCTGTTCTACCCTTCCCACTAGAATAGAACCTTTACTTAAGTGATCACTATCTTAGCCCACTATGGGAAAATCATAAATCTACTATGGCACGTAGTTCTGGGACATGAGACCTTAGAATCATACCCAACTTGGTGCTAAATACTACCCCCATACTTATCGCTCAGAATAACAGGAAATCCACCTTAAAATACCAAAAGGGTTTATTATGAAAAACCAATTATGCTTCTTTTTCTTTAAATTTTAAACTATATGAACAATGTGGATTCCTTATCTTAGCTTAGGATCAAAAATCAACTTCTTTTTTGAAACTTGGTTAATGATCATCAAAGAGGCTTAAAATCATAATCTTTTTGAAATATCAATACTAAATCATATGGCTTAAAACCCATGCTTTAAACTCATGTCAAAACATAGAAAATCATCATCCTCAATATGATTCTTGAAAATACTTCAACAATATCAAAATAATAAAATCAAGAATCACAATATCATGCTTAAACTCAATTGGAAAATCAAAAAAATCGCATTACATGCATAAATATATAAAATAGTCACGTAATTCAACATTAGTCACGTAATTCAACATTCTATCACTTGTAAATTCATAATCTTCAAATACTAATAATTGGGTGTGAACCCTAATTTCAAATAATAAGAAATTTGCTCAAAAATATAATTTTGGACACAAGGACGAAAGGATTGTCCTTGTTCATAACACCACATACCTTAATTGCTTAAATCGATGAAGAAATTTGGCTTGAATTCCTATTTGTGTCTTTGAAAGTTGTTTCTTGAAGAAGACGAATCAAATTGATGTTCTTGGAAATGTTCTTGAATGATTTTCTTGAACTTCTTTGAATAAAAAGCTTAATTCTTAATTGTTTTCTTGAATAGAAGGTGATGGAATGGATGAATGTTGAAAAGAATTGATTAGGGTTTGTTCTTTGGAGAAAAGTAGGATAATGGGGGCAAAATAATGCCCCAATGGCGATTATACATTGCACTATTACGACCTGTGTTAAGGAGGGAAAAGACCCCATTACCTCTCATTCATTTAAATCAAAAAATCGTAACCTATATTCCAATGCAAGGTATTGATGGAAAGCTTATTCAATTTCCCACACAATACAAGGTCTAAATCTGAAAAAATTTTACATGCATAAGAAAGTATTCATTTTTGAAGCCAACCTTTGACATTCCAGGAGCGATATTAGGCTAAAAAAATTATGGGTTATTACAATATCTCCCCCTTGGAAACATTCGTCCTCAAATGAGACTGGTTAAACTGAGAGTACTGAGGAACTAAAGACCATACTAAACATGCATCACTAGGAACATGATTGATTAACTGAGTCTGAAACATGATATATGAACATAATATCATAACTAAGCTAATTTCTTGAATACATGTACTGATATGAGAATGGTTATAAAGCTGAGATAGATACGAGAGAGTCAACTTATGAGTAACCATTACTTTAGGCTGAATCTGATTTCATGGGAAAAAGATGAGAGTTTTATGACATGAAAACTCGGGGTATTATAATATCTCCCCCTTGGGATCATTTATCCCGGAATGATACTGATTTGGTTGAAATACTAGGAAAAGACTAAGATGATGCATGGGAAACTTACGAGTTGAATCATCACTGAACATCTAGATTATGAAACTTATGCATGAATTGATTTGAATTCGCAAAGTATATGAAGCAAATGAATTTCCTCTTAAAATGATAAGGCTAGATGGGAAGATTGAAAACCATAAAAACTTGCCTGTATGGCTTCTAGACTGAATTACTGGCTAAACGTACTGGCTAAACTAGTTAACTCATACTGTACATTCCAATTCAACAACTACATTTAAACTTTGACTTAGAACTCACTAACGCGCAATGCATCTATCCACATACATACAAACATGACATTCAAGCCTATCATATAACCATATATGAACTCCCATGCAACCACCCATAAAGGAATAATTCTCATATTCTCTCAACGTGTATCAATAACAAATTACTTTTACTATGCTTAAGAAGACATACATAAAATTTTAACTAACCATGATATGTATCAAAGACTTGGCCTCAATCTTACTTCACACTTACTACCTTAGCTAAAATAAGCACACAATAATCTATCATCAACAACAATCATTTACTCTCTCCCATCTAAACAACTATTCATCTTCACTATCTTGACTAAGGAAAGGTAACCTACAAGTTAGAACATGAGGACCTAAAAATTGAAAGGATACTACGTATAACTTGACATTTTTCTGAGGCCAGAGGAATAGGGTATCAAACGCCGAAATTCATTAAGGAGATCGAAACTAAGGACACCCACGACATAATTTGAATTTTGATAATTATTAGGAGGGTAGCATGAGTACCTGGAATTAAATATAATGTAAAGCATGAGTACATGAGTCATGATCTGCATGACCTGAGTTTGGAGTTCATAATTTATGGAACATGATTCATACTACTGAGTGAACTGGAACTCCTCTTACTAAAAGTTGGGAGAGTAAATGATTTTCTATAAAGTGCATGAATATGAGTTGTGATGATGGAGATGACATATAAGGCATGAGTAGATATCATGACAACTGAACTACAAAACTTTGTACTGAGATGAGAGTGGGTCAGGCATCATCCTCCCTTACTGGAAGCACTACTAGAATCTGAGAATCTTACTTTGTTACTCATTCTATCATCTCCCCCTTGGCTTTAAGTAATCAATCAAAATTTGTGAACCACTAAGTAAACTCTAATCTAAACTACAATCACTTTACTATAGAGTCTGGTGTATAATCAATACACATAAAACAAACTTACCCTGAAGGACTGTATATTCACGTATAACACCCAATGGTAATACCTTCTTCTGAGTTTCAACTCTTAGATTTATATTACCCTAAAAGTCATCATATTACAACTTAAACACTCACCAACTTAGATTCTAACACTTAACATGGATATCTCCAAACCCTTGATGAACCGTACTAACTTTCTTTATAGTCTACTAATATCACACTTTTAAATGTAAGCCACAAGAATCAAAATCATACCAAAAAGACTCAAGTCCATCTATCCATAACTCCTTAACTTAGCTATTAAGAATGCTATGTACTATATAACTAACCTTTTGTACTTCAAGCAAACAACAATTCACCTTAACAAATAATTCATTCTCTATCTTTCTTAAAACTAACACACAAGGACATATCAGAATAATGCAAAATCTATGGCATGCATAAGCTTATCTCTATACTTTCTATCAATTGTCATTCCTACTTTTCTTGTCACTACTCTTCTATACCCATACCTCCAACTATAATAAAGTTCTACTATTTATAAATCATAACACTGAAGTTCATAATATCCCTCGAATGCCCCCTACATTTAACAATCAAGGTTCACACTATTTCCTCTCATGAGCATTATCTATATTGAAATGGTTAATGGGAAATCTAAATACATATCTAATTCGGTATCAACTGAACAAATAATAAGGATAAGAATTTAAACATTCAACTTGAGGGATCCATGACACACTAAGAGCTCCTCTTAAGCCCTTTGTGTGACTTTTGAAATTTCTGCTAGTAAATCGGAGAGCATTATCTGGGGAGAAACTAGAACTTAATAATTATGTTATCTCAAGAATAATACATAGATGAGGAATTTTGAGGTAACACACGAATAGATAAAAGATTCTAAGAAAACAATTACTGTACAATCGAAAGTAAAAAGGGAAGGAAGCTTTTCTTGAATGCCCAATAGCCTCTCAAAGAAAAATACAGGCATCTCTGTACCATTCCACAAGATTCTACTCGACATGTCCTCACAAACTACCTAGGACACTTGAACCATGTGCTCTGATACCAAGTTTGTAATGCCCCAAAAATGGTCTCGAGACATTATACAGTGCTTAGGACCATAAGTGATCCCAAGCTAACTCATGAACTGGCATACTGTTAAGCAATTGATTAAATATGTATAAAATGACAGAGTTTACTATGTGGAAACATAATAATTATGGAATCTGTGAAAATACAATACTGATACAATTGTATATTTTTATAAAGTCTGAAAAGAGGGACTGAATGCATAAGTAAAACATTATCTCATCATCATAATTTGTAAAACAATTTATGCTAAATATAAATGACTCATATAAGCTGGAATATCTGAAAACTAAAATCTGTAATCATGAATAGCAAAATCAAACTTTGTAAATGTAGTGAGCCATAATATTTAGTTTTAAAAGTTGTACTTGTACTCTGTCTTTTAATCATGTTGTCTAAGTGTAGAAAGGACTCATTTCTAAGTCTAAAATATGAAAGCTAAAATCTGTAAATCTTACCTTTCTGTAAAACATAATCTAAATAAAATTGTGAGCCTTTTCACTTAATTTTCTTAAAAGTTTTTTGTAAATCTTTTACTTTAACTAGTAGGGAGAAATACTTTAAAACTATTCTGAAAGCTTTTACTGTTAGAGCTTAGAGTTTGCGGACTTTGGGAGGTTCTTCTAACCGACATAAATCATGTGATGTATCATGGAGTCCAACGTCTTACCCACGTTGGGGAAAGCTATTCTACCCTTGCCATTGGAATAAAACCTTAACTTAAGTGATCACTATCTTAGCCCACTATGGGTAAATCATAAATCTACGGTGGCACGTAGTTCTGGGGCATGAGATCTTGGAATCATACCCAACTCGGCGCTAAATACAACTCCCATACTTATAGCTCAGAACTTTAGGAAATCCACCTTAAAATAGCACAAGGGTTTATAATGAAAAACCAATTATGCTTCTCTTTCTTTAAATTTCAAATTATATGAACAATGTGGATTCCTTATCTTAGCTTAGGATCAAAAATCAACTTCTTTCTTAAATCTTGGTAAACGATCATCAAAGAGGCTTAAAATCATAATCTTCTTGAAATATCAATACCAAATCTTAGGGCTTAAAACCCATGCTTTAAACTCATGTCAAAATATAGTAAATCATCATGCTCAATATACTTCTTGAAAATACTGCAACAATATCAAAATAATAAAATCAAGAATCATAATATCATTCTTAAACTCAATTGGAAAATCTGAAAAATTGCATTACATGCATAAATATAGAAAAATATTCGCGCAATTCAACATTCAATCACTTGTAAATTCATAGTCTTCAAATACTAATAATTGGGTATGAACCCTAATTTCAAATAACAAGAAATTTGCTCAAAAATATAATTTTGGGCACAAGGACGAAAGGATTGTCCTTGCTCATAACCCCACATACCTTAATTGCTCAAATTGATGAAGAAATTTGACTTGGATTCCTATTTGTGTCCTTGAAATTTGTTTCTTGAATAAGATGATTCAAATTGATGTTCTTAGGAATGTTCTTGAATGATTTTCTTGAACTTCTTGGAATAAAAAGCTTAATTCTTGATTGTTTTCTTGAATAGAAGGTGATAAAATGGATGAATCTTGAAGAGAATTGATTAGGGTTTGTTTTTGGGAGAAAAGTAGGATAATAGGGGCAAAATAATGCACCAATGGCAGCTATACATTGCTATATTATGACCTGGGTAGAGGAGGAAAAAGACCCCATTGCCCCTAATTCATTTAAATCAAAAATTCATAACCCGTATCCCAATTTTTCTCTTCGCCACAATGCAGTACCATCGGGCAGCTCACTGCCTTGCACGAAATGGCTATAACTTTTCTCTTGGGTGTCGGATTAAGGAGAAATTGATATCATTGGAAAGCTAATTCAATTATCTACAATTTGGTGAGTCTTGATCTGAAAAACTCCATGTATATAAAAAGTTATACACGTTTAAAGTAGATCCTTGTAGAATCGAATGCCAAATTTTGGACGAATCTAATGTTCTTAGCTCCACTTGTCTCTAAGTGACTTCTATGAACATTATTCACCTAATAAGAACTTCAAATAATTACACAAGAATTTGAATTATGGATCAAGAGTATGGAACTTACCCCTTCATCGAAACGCGGAAAAATTGCATTAAGCTACTGGAAAAGGACGAGTACGAATTTGCACTCTGGCGCGATGCTGTGCTATCGCGTTGCTTCACTAGAAATCAAAAATTGGGAATTTGGACCTCTCCACAACATGAGCTTATCACGAAGGTCCCCTAGAAAATAACCAATGGGAAATCACCCTTCCCCGCGATGTGGTGACTGGCCAGGTGATGCACTATCAACACTACAAATGCCTTTTCTTAACCGAGTATCAAATTTGGGCAAAATTGGTATTGATGGAAAGCTTATTCAATTTCCCACACAATACAAAATCTAAATCTTGAAAACTTCACATGAATAAGAAGGTGTTCATTTTTTAAGCTAACCTTTGACATTTAGGAGCGAAATTAGGCTAAGAAAATTATGGGGTATTACAATATCTCCCCCTTGGGAACATTCATCCTCGAATGAGACTGGTTAAACTGAGAGTACTGGGGAACTGAAGTCTATACTAAACATGCATGACTAGGAACATGATTGCTTAACTAAGTCTGAAACATGATACACGAACTGAATATCATGACTAAGATGATTTCTTGAATACATAAATTTACATGATAATGGTTATAAGGCTAAGATAGATACAAGAGAGTAAACTTATAAGTAACCATTACTTTTGGCTGAATCTAATTTCATGGGAAAAAGATGAGAGGTTTATGACATTAAAACTCGAGGTATTACAACATCTCCCCCTTGGTATCATTCATCCCTGAATGATACTAATTTGGTTGAAATACTAGGAAAAGACTGAGATAATGCACGAAAAACTTACGATTTGAACCATCATTGAATATCTAGATTATGAAACAGTTACATGATGCATGAACTGAGCTGAATTCGCAAAGTACATAAAGCAAACAAATTTCCTCTTAAAATGATAAGACTAGATGGGAAGATTGAAAACTATAGAAACTTGCTTGTATGGCTTCTGGACTGAATTACTGGCTAAACGGGTTAACTCATACTTTACATTACACTTAAACAACTACATTCAACCTTTGAGTAGGAACTCACTAACACGTAATGCATCTATCTATATATACAAATATGGCATTCAATCCTATCATATAACCATATATGAACTCCCATACAAATACACATAAAGGCCTACTTCTCATATTCTCTCAACCTCTATCAATAATAGATTTATTTTACTATGATTAAGAAGACATATATAAAATTTCAAATAACCATGACATGTATCAAAGACTTGGCCTCAATCTTACTTCGTACTTACTGCCTTAGCTAAAATAAATATACAACAATCTTTCATCAGCAAGAATTATTTACTATCTCCCATCTAAATAATTGTTCATCGTCACTATCTTGACTATAGAAAAGTAACTTAAAAGTTAGAACATGAGGACCTGAAACATAAAGGGATACTATGTATAACTTGACATTTTTTTGAACCTTATGGAATAGGGTATCAAATGCAAGAATTCATTAAGAAGATCAAAACTGCGGACACCCTTGACATAATTTGAATTTTGATGATCATTAGGAGTGTAGCATTAGTACTTGAAATTAAATATTCTGTAAAGCATGAGTATATGAGTCATGATCTGCATGTCATCAGTTTGGAGTTCATAATTTCATGGAACATAACTCGTACTACTGAGTGAACTGGAATGATTCTTACCAAGAATTGGGAAAGTACATAATTTTCTATAAAGTGCATAAATATGAGTTATGATGATGGAGATGACATTTAAGACATGAGTAGATATCATGATAACTGAAGTACAAAACCTTGTACTCAGATGAGAGTGGGTCAGGCATCATCCTCCCTTACTGGCAGCACTACTAGAATCTGAAAATCTGACTTGGTTTCTTATTTTATCATCTTCCCCTTGGATTTAATCCATCATTCAAAGTTTGTGAAACACTAAGTAAACTCTAATCAAAACGACAATTACTTTACTCTAGAGTCTGACGTATAATCAATACACATAAAACTAAACTTACCCTGAAGGACTATATCTTCACTTTTAACACCCAATGCTAATACCTCCCTCTGAGATTCAAATCTTAGATTTCTGTAGCCCCAAAATTCATCATATAACAACTTAAACACTCACCAACTAAGATTCTAAAACTTAATATGGATATCTACAAACCTTGCTGAACCATACTAACTTTCTTCATAGTCTACTAATATCACCCTTTTAATCCACGAGAATCAATATCATACCAAAAAGACTCAACTCCATATATCTATAACTCCTTACCTAAGCTCTTAAGAATGCTATGTACTATATAACTAACCTTTCGTACTCCAAGAAAACAATAATTCACCTTAACAAATAATTCATTCTCTACCTTCTACTAAACTAACACACAAGGATATACCAGCCTAATGCAAAATCTATAGCATGCATAAGTTTATCTCTATACTTTCTATCTTTTCTATTCACTATCTTCTATACCCATACTTCCAACTATAATAAGGTTCTAGTATTCATAAATCATAACACTGAAGTTCATAATATCCATTGAATACACACTACATTTAACAATCTAGGTTCACACTATTTCCTCTCATGAGCATTATCTATATTGAAAGGTTTAATGGGCAATCTGAATACATATCTAATTCGTTCTCAACTGAACAACTTATAAGGATGAGAACATAAACTTTTAACTTGAGATACTTATGATATACTAAAGAGCTCCTCCCAAGCCCTTTGTATGACTTCTAAAATTTTTACTAGTAAATCTGAGAGCATTAGCTGGGGAGGAACCAGAACTTTCTAATTATGTTATCTCAAGAATAATTCATATATGAGGAATTTTGAGGTAACACACGAATAGACAGAAGATTTTGAGAAAACTACTTTACTGTACAATCTAAAGTATGAAAGAAAGAAAACTTTTCTTGAATGCCTCTTAGCCTCTCGAAGAAAAATACAGATGTCTCTGTACCATTCAGCAAGACTCTACTACATCCTTGTAGAATCGAATGCTAAATTTTGGATGAATCTAATGTTCTTAGCTTCACTTTTCTCTAAGTGACTTCTATGAACATTATTCACCTAATAATAACTCCAAATACTTAGGATTAAAGTCATGACACAAGCATTTGAATTATGGATCAAGAGTGCGGCAATTACACCTTCATCGCGACGCGGTAAAATCGTATTAAGCTACTGGAAAAGGACAAGTGCAAATTTACACTCTAGCACGAGGCGGTTCTATCGCATTGCTTCACTGGAAATCGACAATTTAGAATTTGGACCTCTCTACGATATGAGCTTATTGTGGAGGTCCACTAGAAAATAAAAAATGGGAAATCACCCTTCACCGCGATGCGGTGATTGCCCAGGTGGTGCACTGTCAACACTAAAAATTCCTTAACTTCTTAACCAAGTATCACATTTAGGAGAAATTGGTATTGATGGAAATCTTATTTAATTTCCCATAAAATACAAGGTATAAATCTGGAAAATTTCTCATGTATAAGAAGGTATTCATTTTTGAAGCCAACCTTTAAAATTCTAGGAGCAAAATTAGGCCAAGAAAATTATAGGGTCTTACATTGGCTGAGAGTTTGAATAGAAAAACTAATATCATGTCTTGTGATAGTAGCATACATAAGCTTGTCCATAAGTATTTGATAAGAGGAAACATCAGATAATAATTCGTCTTCTTGTACACCTATGGATTGATCATATTTAAGTGTGGTTAATCTCAGATTAGACTCTGAAAGGGTAAGTGCAGGCTTAGAGCCACTAAGACACTTGTCTGAGATCAACTCAAGGATGTATTTTATTTGATTCAATATTACCCTTGAAGCTAATTCGAGGATCTCAATACCTTATAAGTATTTAAGATCATGTAAGTTTTTCATTTTGAACATTTTATGTAGCTTTTCTTTGGTTATCTTAATCAAGGTAGCATTGATTCCAATAATAAGTAGATCATCAACATACACTAGAACCACCACTATATCTTCACCTTTATGTATAGTGAAAAGGAAATAGGCATGTGGATTTTGTGTAAATCCAGCATCAAGCAAAGCATTAGTTAGCTTTAGGTTCCATTGTATGGATGCTTGCTTAATTTCATTTAATGATTTGAGCAGCTTGCAGACCTTATTTTCCCCTGTCTCCTGAACCTTTCTGGTAATTCCATATACACTTCCTCTTTAAGATCACCTTGCAAAAATGCATTATAGACATCTATTTGATGGAAAATACACCCTTTAGACACTTCTACAGCAACCACACACCTGAATATTACCATTTTAGCAACTGGTGAATAGGTCTTATGATAGTCTAGTCCTTCATGCTGGATATATACCTTGGCCACTAATCTTGCTTTGAACCTTTCTACCTCACCTTTTTCAAGATACTTTATTTTGTAGATCCATTAGGAACCAACAGTGTTTTGCCTTTGGGAAAGTCAACAATGATCTATGTATTATTGGCTTCCAAGATTCAGATTTCTAACCTCAATGCTTCCACCCATATGTCATACTTTATAGCTTGTTTAAAGTGTTGGGGTTTAGTGAAACTGGAGAATTTTGTCAAGTAACGTTGATAATCAAAGCTTGATTTTTGTATGACAAACTGTTGGCTAAGGGATGCTTGCATCTTTCGCTGCTAGAAGTTTTAACATAATCATGTATCCACACATGTGGCCTAATAGATCTAGTATGACTATTTGATGTAGGTTGAGGCAAAGAGGGATCAGCTGAACTATATGCACTATTATTTATGTCATATGTGTCTAGATTAAGTGGCGCAGGATCAACAAAAGTATCATCTTCAACTAAAGTATGCTCATCAGGAGCATCAGGGGCATCATCATCTGTGGAGACTAAGAAAGCATTAATGTCTTCACTAGTTGTTAAAGCTATTGCAGGTTACAATTCCTTTTGTGATGGATTAAAAGAAAATATATCTTCTTGGAACACAATATCTCTACTAACTAATAGCCTTTTTGATTGAACGTATAAGAGTAAGTAACCTTTTTGAGACTCTGAATATCCCACTAACACAACAGGTTTTGCCCTTTCACAAAATTTATCACCTCTAGGGACAATTGTTACATAGCACAAACAACCAATGACCCTCAAATGAGATATCTTGGGATCTTTAGAAAACAGCAGTTGAAATGGACTTTTACCTCTTAAAACTGAGGATGGTAACCTATTCATAAGGTATACTGCAGCCTTCACATAAACCCCAATACTTAATAGTCAAGTGAGACTGAAATTCGAGAGCTTTAGCTATGTTTAATATTTGTTTGTGCTTCCTCTCTACTACTTTATTTTGTTGTGGAGTGTGAGGATAGTTGGTTTGATGTAAAATACCTAAAGATTGGAACAATGTATGATAGTAAGAAGTGATGAATTCAGTCCCAATGTCAGACCTTATAGTATTTATCAATACTCTAAACAGTGTTTTGATCATGGATATAAAGCTCTTAATGTCTACACTGGTTTTAGACTTTAGCTGCAACAGATGAACCCAAGTGTATCTACTATAGTCATCCACCATAGTCAAAAAATAGTACTTGTTTTAAAAAGTAGAAGTTCTATAAGGACCCGAGAGATCCATAACACAAGTTCAAAAAAGGCAGAGTACTTAGTAGTACTAGTAGGAAATGACATTCTTGTTTTCTTAGCTAGCGGGTTGACTGCTTACTTATTCAACATATCTACATCATTATGACTCTTTAAAAGATCTAAGCACTTCAAAACCTATGAAGATGGATGCCCAAGTCTCTTATGCCATAGTGTGTAGTGTCGATTTGAAACTTTAACAATGATATTGTCATTCTTTAGTCCTACAGGTGTTATTTTGTCTTCCCATTCTTCTCTAAGAATGTAAAGTCCACCCTCTTTTCTACCAATCCCTTTCACCTAGCCATCTAAGAGGTCTTGAAAGACATAGAAATCAAGATAGAAGGAATCAAAGAAAGAGAGTTCCTTGGTTATCTTAGCAACAGATAACATATTTATTATGGAGTATGGAACAAAGAGAACATCCTTGATCACACCATCTGCAAAGATATAAGCCTCTCTTGTGTGGGAAATAGTCACTTCAGCACCAGTAGAAAGGTGTAATATATACTTGTGACTTTGTACTAAACTTGTACTATCTCTGAACATGTGTCTATTTGTAGACACATGATGTGTAGCTCCTGAATCCACAATCCAACTGGATCCATTTTGACTGCTTGACTAACAAGAGCAAGCTAGATGGTCAACTAGAGCTTTTCATCCATATTATCCTAGACAATACCAACAATACCCTCACCATTATTGACAGTGGTGTTGGTATGAAAAAGGATGATTTAGTGAACAACTTGGGTACAATTGTGAGGTTGGGAATTAAGGAATTCATGGAAGCTCTTGATATTGGTGTTGATGTACGCATGATTGGGCAATTTAGTATTGGTTTCTACTCTACTAACTTGGCAGTTGAGAAGGTTGTTGTGACCACAAAGCATAATGATGATGAACAATATGTGTGGGAGTCCCAAGCTAGTGGTTCTTTAACTATAACCATGGATACATCCGGTAAGAACCTTGGTAGGGGTACAAAAATTGTCCTATTCCTCAAAGAAGATCAACTTTATTAACTTGAAGAACATAGGCTCAAGGACCTGATTAAGAAATACTATGAGTTCATCAGATATCCGATCTCTCTATGGATTGAGAAAACCATAGAAAAGGAAATTTCTAATAATTAGAAGGGGGAGGATAAGAAAGATGAGGAGGAAAAGGTAGAAGAGGTTGACAAAGAAAAGAAGGAAGAGAAGAAAAAGAAAAAGGTTAAAGAAGTTTCCAATGAGTGGTCACTGGTGAACAAGCAGAAGCTTATTTGGATAAGGAATCCTTAAGAGAGCTCTTGAATCTAAAATCCAACTGTCAGAACAAGTTTTAGACAAAAAAACAAGTGGTTACACCTATCATATTGACTTGTTCCATGTCCTTGGTATCATTATTTAGCATGCTCATGATTTGGGTATATTCTTTTTTAATGAATATGTGAGCCTTTTCCAGTGGTGCCGAACCTACATCATGACTGGAACTAGCTGCATCTACTTGTCCTACTACTACATTTGCAATTTGAGAAAATTTACCACTAGTACTGGATTGGTTGTTGCCACCACAATATGATGAATAGTTGATACCACGACTATATGACCTAGAATTAGTAGCATTATAACCTTGGTTCTTTTTATTCTTCCAATCAATGGGATAGCCTATTAGTCTACAGCAGTTCTCTTTAGAGTGACCTGAGAGATGATAGTAGTCACACTTTTTTACCTTGTAGTTGGTACTTCCTTGTCCATAACAATAATTTTAATTCACCTGCATGACAAGTGGTTGTGACCTATCATGTACAGAAAGAATACAGGAAAAACTCATCCTCTATAAGCAAGGCATAAGCCTGATTAATAGTTGGAGTTACCCCCTTGAATAAAAATTGTCTTCGAGCTTGATCATATGACTCATTTAGTCCACTCAAAAATAGTAGCAGTCTCAGCTGACACCTGTGATCTAAATATTTCTTAGATTTAGGGAAATCGTAGCTTGTATTAGGAACTAAAACATCATACTCACTCCATGAACTATTTAATTTTGTAAAGTAGACTGAAACTAAATTAGTACCTTGAGAGAGCTTATTAATTTGTCGATGCAACTAATTGATATGCATGCAATTCACCTTGTCAATCCATTCCTTTAGATCATCTCAGACTTCATAAGCATTCGTAGGATAGATAATTCCAGATAGTAAACTCTCACTAACGGTGTTCATAATCCAGGAGAGGACAATTGCATTACATGTTTCCTATTGTTCGTGAAGTTTCTCCCTATATGAGTCCTTATTATAGGATTCATTAACAAATCTATATTTTCTCTTTCCTAATAAGGGAGTTCACCAAGCAATGTAGTTGGATCATTCATGAATAATGAGAGAGAATTTTGAAAGTAGAACTGAATTTATATTCATTCATCATCCTATACATAGCCTTATTGCCCCTATTTATAGATTAAGAGAATGAGATAAGAGAGTGAGCTGATGTCCAGCTCATTGATAGCTCAGGTAACTCCCTAAATACCTCATAACCAACTAACAACTTGTATTAACAACTTTCCCAATAACTTCTTCAACTAACTCAACTAAAATACTAACTAGCTGATATAATCACATAAATAATCCAATGGAACAATAGCTTATGTACACATAAATGCATATGCAGTGATCACATTTCAAGTCACATATTGAAACATTCCCCCTTAAGCTACAGGGTGTAGTATGTTTAGCACACCAAGATTTCCTAATTAATGTGCATGTTGAGCTTGACTTAAGACCTTGGTAAGAAGGTCAAAAACCTGATCATGAGTGTGGACATATGCACCCTGGATCAAGACACTCTTGATCTTGTACCTGATAAGTGACAATCAATCTCAATGTGTTTTGTTCTCTCATGAAACACAGGATTGTTGGCCAGTTGTGTAGCTGAACTATTGTCACTAATTACTTATATGGGTAGAGTAATAGGAACTTTGAGTTCCTGAACAAGACAACCAACCAGGTTATTTTTGCAACTGATGAAGCCATACTTCAATACTTATCTTTAGCGGAACTTCTGGACATAGTATGTTGTTTCTAGAATTCTAAGTGATCAATAACTCACCAAACTGAAATACATATCCAAGGACAGATCATCTAGTGTTGGGATATGCAGCCCAATCTGAATCACAGCAACAAGTGAGAGTAGTAGAAGGATTAGACTTTAACCAAATACCTTAACCAATAGAGCCTTTTAGGTACCTGACTACTATAGTAACAGCCTCCCAGTGTGATTTCTTAGGGTGTTGCATAAATTAGCAGATAGTTTGAACAGCAAAACTAATATTAGGTCTTGTGATAGTAGCATAGATGAGCTTTCCCATAAGTCTTTGATAAGAGGAAACATCAGATAGTAATTCATCTCCTTGTACACTAATGGATTGATCATATTCAAGTATGGTTAATCACATATTGAACTCCAAAGGGGTAAGTGCAGGCTTAGAGTCACTAAGACCCATGTCTAAGATCAACTCAAGGATGTATTTTCTTTGACACAATATTATCTCTGAAGCTGATCTGAGGATTTCAATACCTAAGAAGTATTTGAGATCACCGAAGTCCTTCATTCTAAACTTTTTATGTAGCTTGTCTTTTGTTGTCTTAATTAAGGTAACATTCTTTCCAGTCTTAAGTAGATCATCAACATACACTAGAACTACCACTTTATCTGCACCTTTATGTAGAGTGAAAAGGAAATAGTCATGTGCACTCTGTGTAAATCTTACACCAAGCAAAGCATTAGTTAGCTTTAGGTTTAATTTTTTGGAAGCTTGTTTAATTCCAAATAATGATTTGAGCAGCTTGCAAACCTTATTCTTCCCCTTTCTCCTAAACCCTTATGGTAGTTCTATATATACTTCCTCTTTAAGATCATCGTAAAAAATGCATTATATATATCTATTTAATGGAGAGTCCACCCTTTAGACAGTGCCAAAGTAACCACACGCCTGACTGTTACCATTTTAGCAACTGGTGAATAGGTCTCATGATAGTCTAGTCCTTTGTACTGGCTATATCCCTTGCCCACTAATCTTACTTTGAACCTTTCTACCTCATCATTTGCAAAATACTTTATTTTCTATATCCATTTGGAGCCAATAATGTTCTTGCCTTTGGGCAAGTCAACAATGATCCATGTATTATTAGCTTCCAAGGCTTGGATTTCTAAATTCATAGGTTCAACCCATCTATCATCCTTTATAGCTTGTTTAAAGTGTTGAGGTTCAGTAAATTTGAGAATTTTATCAAGTAACATTGATAAACAGAGCTTTTTTTCTGCATGACAAACTGTCAGTTAAGGGATGTTCGTATCTTTGGCTGCTAGAAGTGTTAACGTAATCATGCATCCACACAGGTAGCCTAAGAGCTCTAGTAGGCCTGTAGGATATAGGTTGAGAAAAAGAGGGATCAGTTGAACTATCTTTACTAATATTTATGTCAGATGTGTCTAGATTAGGTGGGGTATGATAAACAAAAGTATCATCTATAAATAAAGTATGATCATCATGAGCATCAGCAGTGGCATCATGATCTATGGAGACTATGAAATCATTGATGTATTCACCAGTTTTGGAAGCTACTGTAGGTTGCAATTCCTTTTGTGATGGATTAAAAGAAAATATATCTTCTTGGAACACAAAATTTCTACTAACTAACAACCTTTTTGATTCCATGTCTAGGAGTAAGTAACCCTTTTGAGACTATAAATATCCTACTGACACAACAGATTTTTCCTTTTCAGAAAATTTATCACCTTTAGGGACAATTGTTACATAGCACAGACAAACAAGGACCATCGAATGAGATAGCTTGGGATCTTTAGAAAACAATAGTGAAATGGACTTTTACCACTAAAACGAGGATGGTAACCTATTCATAAGATATACAACAGCCTTCATAAAAAACCCCAAATACTTTATAGGCAAGTGAGACTAAAATTTGAGGGCTCTAGCTATATTTAATATTTGTCTGTGCTTCCTCTCCATAACTTCATGTTGTTAGGGAGTATGAGGATAACTGATTTGATACAATATACCTAAAGACTGGAACAATTTATGACATTGAGAATTGATGAATTCCGTCCCATTATCAGACCTTATAATCTTTATCAATACTCCAAACTATGTTTTGATCATGGATATAAAGCTTTTAATGGCTACTATGGTTTCAAAATTTAGCTGTAACAGATGATATAAAGTGTATATATTGAAGTCATCCACCATAGTTGAAAAATTGTACTTGTTATCAAAAGTAGAAGTTCTATAAATGCCCCAGAGATCCATATGTACAAGTTCAAAAAAGGCAGAGCACTTAGTAGTACTATTAGGAAATGGCATTATTATTTTCTTAGATAGTGGGAAGACTGCACACTTATTCAACATATCTACATCATTATGACTCTTCAAAAGATCTAAACACCTCAAAACCTATGAAGCTGGATGCCCAAGTCTCTTGTGCCATGGTGTGCAATTTGGATTTGAAACTTCTACAATGATATTGTCATGCTTTAGTCCTACAGGTGTAGTATTGTCTTTTGATTCTCCCCTAAGAATGTAAAGTCCACCCTCCTATCTACCAATCCCCTTCACCTTTCCATTAAATATGTCCTGAAAGACACAAAAATTAGGATAGAAGGACAAAAAACAAAAGAGTTCCTTTTTTATCTGAGCAACAGATAACAAATTTAGTCTGATGCCTGTAAATAGGAGAACAACCTTGATCACACTATCTTCAAAGATATAAGCCTCTACAGTATGGGAAATAGTCACTTCAACACCTATAGTAAGGTGTAATTTATCCTTGTGACTTTGTACTAAACTTGTACTATCTCTAAATATGTGTCTATTTGCAAACACATGATGTGTAACTCCTAAATCCACAATCCAACTGTTAGAACAAGTTTTGGAAAAAAAAACAAGTGGTTATACCCATCATATTGACTTGTTTTATGTCCTTGGTATCCTTGTTCAGCATGCTCATGTTTTGGTTATATTATTCTTCAATGAATGTATAACTTTTCCATAGGTGCAGAACCTATATCATGACTAAAACAAGCTGCATTTACTTGTCCTGCTACCATATTTACAGTTTGAGAAAATTTACAACCATTACAAGATTGGTTGTTGCCATCACCATATGATGAATAGTTATTACCACAACTATATGACCTAGAATTAGTAGCATTATAACCTTGGTTCTTCTTGTTCTTCCAATCAGTGGGATAGCCTATTAGTTTATCGCAGTTCTCTTTATTGTGACCTGAGAGATGATAGTAGTCACACTTTCTACCCTTGTAGCTGGTACTTCCTTGTCCATAACCATAATTTCGATTCACCTACAAGGAAATTAGTTCTGATCTATCATGTACAATAAGCATACAATAAGAATGATGTATCTCATCCTCGATAAGCATGGCATAAGCCTGATTAATAGTTGGAGTTACTTTCTCGAGTAAAATTTTTCTTTGAGCTTGATCATATGACCTATTTAGTCCACTCAAAAACTATAGTAGTAGTCTCAGCTGACACTGTGATCTAAATATTCCTTAGATTTAGGGAAATCGTAACTTGGATTAGGAACTAAAGCATCATACTCACTCCATAAACTTTTCAATTTTGTAAAGTAGGCTGAAACTGAATCAGTACCTTGAGAGAGCATATTAATTTCTCAATGCAACTAATAGATATTTATTTGTTTCACCTTTTTAAAATGTTTCTTTAGTTTATCCCAAACTGCACAAGCATTTGTAGCATAGACAATGCCAGACAGTAAACTCTCAATGACTGTGTTCATAATCCAGGAGAGGACAATTGCATTACATGTTTACCATTGTTCATAAAGTTGTTCCTGTAAGAGTCCTAATTGCAGGATCCAGTAACAAAGCCATATTTCTTCTTTTCTAAGAGAGCAATTCGCATTGAACAACTCCACAAGCTATAATTTTTTGATCCAGTTAGTTTGATAAGAACAAGTACAATACTGGAACTATCTAAAGCTCCAATAAAGAGAGGATCACTTTGATCAATTTTAGGTTCCACAGATAAACAGATTGAACAACAAAAAAGGAGAAGTAGAAAATGGGGATCGCAAATTCTAGAAATCCTTTGAGAATAGGATGAGAAGCAATCTGAGTCTTCTCAATACTGATCTCGTGGCTTTGATACCATATGAAAACCAAGAAATGTAGTTGGATTATTCATGATGTACGCATGATTAGGAAATTTGGTATTGGTTTCTACTTTGCTTACTTAGTAGATGAGAAGGTTGTTGTGACCACAAAACATAAAGATGATGAACAATATATGTAGGAGTCCCAAGCTAGTGGTTCTTTCACTACAACCATAGATACATCCGGTGAGAATCTTGGTAAGGGTACAAAAATTATCCTGTTCCATAAAGAAGATCAACTTGAATACCTTGAAGAACGTAGGCTCAAGGACCTTATTAAGAATCACTCTGAGTTCATCAAATACCCGATCTATTTATGGGTTGAGAAAACCATAGAAAAGGAAATTTCTAATAATGAGAAGGAAGAGGAGAAGAAATATGAGGAGGAAAAGGTAGAAGAGATTGACAAAGAAAAGGAGAAAGAAGAGAAGAACAAGAAAAAGGTTAAAGAAGTTTCCAATGAGTGGTCACTGGTGAACAAGCAGAAGCTCATTTGGATGAGAAATCCTGAAGAGAGCTTCTGAATCCAAAATCCAACTATCAAAACAAGTTTTGGACAAAAAACAAGTGGTTACACCTATCATATTGACCTGTTTCATATCCTTGGTATCATTTTTTAGCTTGCTCATGATTTGGGTATATTCTTCTTCTATAAATGTGTGAGCCTTTTCCAGTGGTGCCGACCCTACATCATGACTGGAACTAGCTGCATCTACTTGTCCTGCTACCATATTTGTAATTTGAGAAAATTTACCAGTACTAGATTAGTTGTTGCCACCACCATATGATGAATAGTTATTACCACGACTCTATGACCTAGAATTAGTAGCATTATAACCTTGGTTCTTCTTATTCTTCCAATCAGTGGGATAGCCTATTAGTTTATAGCAGTTCTCGTTAGTGTGACCTGAGAGATGATAGTAGTCACACTTTTTCCCTTGTAGCTGGTACTTCCTTATCCATATGAATAATTTTAATTCACCTGCATGACAAGTGGTTCTGATCTATCATTTAAAGAAAGAATACAGGAAGAATATTGTATATCATCCTCTATAAGCAAAGAATAAGCTTTATTAATAGTTGGAGTTACTCCCTTGAGTAAAATTTGTCTCTGAGCTTGATAATATAACTCATTTAGCACACTCAAACATAGTAGCAATCTCAGTTGACAACTGTGATCTAAATATTCCTTATATTTAGGGTAAGCGTAGCTCGTATTAGGAACTAAAACATCATACTCACTCCATAAACTTTTTAATTTTGTAAAGTAGACTAAAACTAAATCAGTACCTTGAGAGAGCATATTAATTTTTTGATGCAACTTATTGATACGCATGCGATTCACCTTTTCAATCCGTTGCCTTAGATCATCCCAGACTGTACAAGAATTTATAGCATAGATAATGCCAGACAGTAAACTCTCACTGACGGTGTTCATGATCCGAAAGAGGAAAATTTCATTACATATTTCCCATTGTTCATGAAGTACCTCCCTGTACGAGTCCTTATTGCAGGATCTAGTAACAAATCCATATTTCCTCTTTCCTAATAGGGGAGTTCACCAAGCAATGTAGCTGGATCATTCATGATCAGTGAGAGATAATTTTAAATGTGGAACTGAATTTATATTCATTCTTCATCCTGTACATAGCATTATTGCCCCTATTTATAGATTGAAAAGATGAGCTAAGAGAGTGAGCAGACTTCCTGCTCATTGATAGCTCAGCTAACTCCCTAATTACCTCATAACTCACTAACAACTTGCATTAGCAACTTGCCAAATAACTTCTTCAACTAACTCAACTAAAATTATAACTAACTGATACAATTGTGTATGTAAAGTCCACCCTCCTATCTACCAATCCCCCTTACCTTAAATTCCACCCTAATTATCTTCCCGTTCTTCTCTAAGAATGTAAAGTACACCCTTCTATCCACCAATCCCCCTCACCTTGCCATTGAAGAGGTCCTGAAAAACATAGAAATCAGGATAGAAGGACACAAAGTAAAAGAGTTCCTTGGTTATCTTAGCAACAGATAACAGATTTAGTCTGATACCTGGGACAAGGAGAACATCCTTGATTACACTATCTGAAAAGATATAAGCCTCTCCAGTATGGGAAATAGTTACTTCAGCACCAATAGATAGGTGTAATTTATCCTTGTAACTTTTTACTAAACTTGTACCATCTCTGAACATGTGTCTATTTACAGACATATGATGTGTAACTCCTAAATCCACAATCCAACTGTCATAACAAGTTTTGGAAAAAAACAAGTGCTTGTACCCGTCATATTGATTTGTTTTATGTCCTTGGTATCCTTGATCAGCATGCTCATATTTTGGTGATATTATTCTTCTATGAATGTATAGCCTTTGCCATAGGTGCGGAACTTATATCATGACTAGAACTAGTTGCATCTACTTTTCCTGCTACCACATTTGCAGTTTGAGAAAATTTACCACCAGTACGAGATTGGTTGCTGCCACCACCATATGATGAATAGTTTTTACCACAACTATATGATCTGGAATTAGTAGCATTATAACCTTGTTTCTTTTTGTTCTTCCAATCAGTGGGATAGCCTATTAGTTTATAGTAATTCTTTTTAGTGTGACCTGAGAGATGATAGTAGTCACACTTTCTGCCCTTGTAGCTGGTACTTCCTTATCCATAACTATAATTTCGATTCACCTAAAAGGAAATTGGTTCTAATCTATCATGTATAGCAAGCATACAGGAATAATGATGTATCTCATCCTCGATAAGCATGGCATTAGCCTGATTAATAGTTGGAGTTACTTTCTTAAGTAAAATTTGTCTCTGAGCTTGATCATATGACCTATTTAGTCTACTCAAAAACTATAGTAGTAGTCTCAGCTGACACCTGTGATCTAAATATTCCTTAGATTTAGGGCAATCGTAGCTTGGATTAGGAACTAAAGCATCATACTCACTCCATAAACTTTTCAATTTTGTAAAATAGGCTAAAACTAAATCAGTACCTTAAGAGAGCATATTAATTTCTCAATGCAACTAATTGATACGTATGTGTTTCACCTTTGCAAACCGTTTCTTTAGTTTTTCCCAGACTACACAATAGACAGTGCCAAACAGTAAACTCTCACTGACTATGTTCCTGATCTGGAAGAAGACAATTGCATTACATGTTTACCATTGTTCATGAATTTTCTCCCTGTAAGAGTCCTTATTGCAGGATCCAGTAAGAAATCCACATTTCCTCTTTTCTAAGAGAGAAATTCGTACTAAACGACTCCATAAGATGTAATTTTTTTATCTAGTTTGTTTGATGAGAACAAGTACAACACTAGAACTATCTGAAGCTCCAATAAAGAGAGGATCACATTGATCGATTTTAGGTACCACAGATAAACAGATTGAACAACAAAAAAGGAGAAGTAGAAAATAAGGATCACAAATTCCAAAAATTCTTTGAGAATAGGATGAGAAACAATTTGATTCTTCTTAGTACTGAGCCCGTGGCTCTGATACCATGTGAAAACCAAGAAATGTAGTTGGACTATTCATGATCAATGAGAGATAATTGTGAAAGTGGAACTAAATTTTTATTTATTCATCATCCTATACATAGCACTATTGCCCCTATTTATAGATTGAGAGAATGAGCTAAGCGAGTAAGCTGACTTCCAGCTCTTTGACAACTCAGCAAACTCCCTAACTGCCTTATAACCAACTAACAACTTACATTAACAACTTGGCTAATAACTTTTTCAACTAACTCAAAAAAAATACTAACAAACTGATACAATCGCGTAAAGAATCCAACAGAACAGTAGTTTATTTACACATATATAAATATGCAGTGACCATAATTCAAGTAACATATTAAAAAAATCCCCCCTCAAGCTGCAGGGTGCAGTAGTTTTAGAATATCAAGCATGCCTAATAAATATGCATGTTAAGATCTACATATGCCCTTGGAGAGAAGGTCAACAACCTAATCATAAGTATGGACATATACAACTTGGATCAATCCACTCTTGCTCTTTTCCCTGGTGAAGTGACAATCAATCTCAATATGTTTTGTTCTCTTATAAAACATAGGATTGTTGGCCAGTTGTATAGTTGAACTATTGTCACTAATTACCGATATGGGTAGAGTAATGAGCATATTGAGTTCATAGAACAAACCAACCAACCAGGTTATCTCTGCAACTGTTGAAGCCATGCTTCTATACTTAGATTCAGCAGAACTTATAGACACAGTATGTGCTTTCTTGGACTTCCAAGAGATCAAGTACTTACCAAACTAAATTATATATCCAGTCACTGATCATCCAGTATTAGGACATGCATCCCAATCTTAGTCACACTAATAAGTGAGCATAGTAGAAGGATCAGTCGTTAACCAAATACTGAGATACATATCCAGTGACTGATCGGCTAGTGTTAGGACATCCAGCCCAATTTGAGTCACAGCAACAAGTGAGAGTAGTAGAAGGATTAGCCTTTAACCAAATACCTTTACCAATAGAGCCTTTTAGGTACCTAACTACTCTAGTAGTAACCTCCCATTGTGATCTCTTAGGGTGTTACATGAATTGGTTGAGAGTTTGAACGGTAAAACTAATATTAGGTCTTGTGATAGTAGAATACATGAGCTTTCCCATAAGTCTTTGATAAGAGGAAACATCAGATAGTAATTCATCTCCTTGTACACCTACCGATTGATTATATTCAAGTTTGGTTAATCTCAAATTAGACTCCAAAGGGGTAAGTACGGGCTTAGAGCCACTAAGACCTATATCTGAGATCAACTCAAGGATGTATTTTCTGTAATTCAATATTACCCCTGAATCTGATCTAAGGATCTCAATACCTAAAAAGTATTTGACATCACCTAAGTCTGTCATTATGAACTATTTATGTAGCTTGTCTTTGGTTGTCTTAATAAATATAGCATTGTTACCCGTAATAAGTAGATCATCAATATACCCAAGAACCACCACTGTATCTGCACCTTTATGTAGAGTTAAAAAGGAATAGTCATGTGTACTTTCTGTAAATCCAGCATCAAGAAAAGCATTAGTTAGTTTTAGGTTCTATTTTTTGGAAGCTTGCTTAAGTCCATATAATGATTTAAGAAAATTGTAGACCTTATTCTCCCCCCGTCTCCTGAACCCTTCTGGTAGTTCCATATATACTTCACTTTTCCTAAGAGATCAATTAGCATTGAATGACTCCACAAGTTGTAATAGGAATAAATACAACACTAGAACTATCTAAAGTTCCAATGAAGAGTGGATCACGTTGATCCATTTTAGGTGCCATAGATAAATAGATTGAACAACAAAAAAGAGAAGTAGAAAACAGGGATCACAAATTCCAAAAATCCTTTGAGAATAGGATGAGAATAAATCTGAGTCTTTTCAGTACTGATAACCTGGCTCTAATACCATGTGAAAACCAAACATTATAGTTGGATCATTCATGATCAATAAAATATAATTATGAAAGTGGCTCAAACTTTTTATTCATTCATCATTTTGTACGTAGAATTATTGCCCCTATTGATAAATTGAGAGAATGATCTAAGAGAGTGAGCTAACTTCCAACTTATTAACAGCTCGTCTAACTCCCTAACTGTCTTATAACTGATTAACAACTTACATTAACAACTTGCCCAATAAGTTCTTCAACTAACTCAACTAAAATACTAACTAATACAATCGTGTAATGCATACAATGGAACGGTAAATTATATACACATATATTCATATACAGTGACCACATTTCAAGTCACATGTTAAAACCTAATATGAAAACCAAGCAATGTAGCTAGATTATTCATGATCAATGAGAGATAATTGTGAAAGTGGATTTGAATTTATATTCATTCATCATCTTGTACATGGCATTATTTCCCCTATTTATATATTGAGAGAATGATCTAAGTGAGTGAGCTGACTTCCAGCTCTTTGACAGCTCAGCCAACTCCCTAACTGGCTCATAACCAACTAACAACTTGCATTAACAACTTTCCTAATCACTTCAACTAACTCAACTAAAATACTAACTGATACAATCACATAAAGAATCCAATGGAACAGTAGCTTATGTACACATATATGCATATACAGTGACCACTTTTCAAGTCACATATTAAACCACTCCCTCTCAAGATGTAGGGTGCAGTATATTTAGCACACCAAGGTTTCCTAATAAATGTGCATGTTGAGCTTGACTTAAGACCTTGGTGAAAAAGTCAGCAACTTGATCATGGTTGTGGACATATGCAGCCTCTATAAAGCCACTCTTGATGTTGTCCCTTATAAAGTGACAATCAATCTCAATGTGTTTTGCTTACTTATAAAATATAGGATTGTTAGATAGTTAGCTGAACTGCTATCACTAAGTAATGATATGGGTAGAGTAATGGGCACATTGAGTTCCTGGAATAAGCCAACCAACCAGATTATCTCTGCAACTACTGAAGTCATGCTTCTATACTCAGCTTCAACAAAATTTCTGGAAATAGTATGTTATTTCTTGGACTTCTATGAGATTAAGGAATCACCAAACTAAATTACATATCTAGTGACTGATCGTCTAGTGTTGGGACATGCAGCCCAATTTAAGTAACACCAAAAAGTGAGAGCAGTAAAAAGATCAACCTTTAACTAAATACCTTGACCAACAGAGCCTTTTACGTACCTAAATACTCTGGTAGCAGCCTCCCAGTGTGATTTCTTAGGGTGTTGCATGAATTAGCTGAGAGTTTAAACAGCATAACTAATATCAGGTCTTATGATAGTAGCATACATGAGCTTGCCCATAAGTCTTTAATAAGTAGAAACATCAAATAGTAATTCATCTCCTTGTACACCTATGGATTGATCATATTCAAGTTTGGTTAATCTCAGATTGGACTCTAAAGGGGTAAGTGAGGTCTTAGAGCCAATAAGACCCATGTCTAAGATCAACTCAAAGATGTATTTTCTTTGATTCAATATTACCCCTAAAGCTGATCCGAGCATCTCAATTCCTAAGAAGTATTTGAGATCACCTAATTCCTACATTCTGAATTATTTATGTAGGTTTTCTTTGGTTGTCTTATGATGTTGGGTGTATTTATGCACTCTAGTGTTACTATTCTAGCTTGTTTAGTCTTGTTTTATGGATAATTTGTGTGATTTCTGTTTTAATATGATATAAACAAGCATATAAGTGCCCAAGTGTGCGATTACAATTTTTAAAGTGAATTCCAAGCAAGATTATACATAATTGAGTCATTTAGGGTTCAATCAAGGAAACTAGTTTTACTAGCTTAAGATAGTTGCTTGTGTATTCTAACTTGATGGATTCTAATATGTTTAAAAAGTTAAAAATAGTTTAAATGTGTAATTATAAGTGAAACAACTTTTTGGTGATATGCAAAGTTCATTTTGATTAAGTGTAGAGGTGGAACAATAAATTGGAGATCAACATGAACTAGCCTAGTCTTAGCTCTTGTTTTGACTCATCGTTATGGATATTATGTTGTTATGATATCTAATTCATTGTGTGTGATTTTGTAGGATGATTTGTAAGATGAATATGGTGATATATGGATGATATAAAGGCTGGAAATCCATTGGAAATACACCACTAGACTTGGGATGAAAGATTGGACTATAAAGACTTAACCAAAATTTAAATGGCAAGTTCCAGTTGCTGCCCGCGATAAGCAGGTACAGCTCCGTCTATTGTGGTGCTCTAGAGTAGGCGTAGGCCCCTCCATTATGGTACACTACAACAGGAACAACCCCCTCTATTGAAGTGCACTATAGGATGTGATGCCCCTTCTACTGCTATGCTCAAATTGTTGAAATTCTTCTACTCCTACACGGCTTGTGATTGGTGCATTATAAATACCACTTGTTGTACACTTTATGGGTATCTTTTGGATGTCTTAGACAATTGTCGAGGCTACTGCAACCTCGTCTTTAGGTTTTAATTACTTTAATTTAGCTTCTTTATGTTTTTTATCATTCATACAATTATTTGGATGATGATTATGGCTATGAGTGTCTAAGCACTCCCTTTTCGAGGTTAAAGCCAAGAACATGAGTACTATTGTTTTAAATTATTTTTGTTTGATTTTCTTATCATTATTGGTTGTGTTTTCATTCTTAATTTAACTATTTTGAGGCTTGATCACCCTTAGAATACATCTATTGTCAACCTTGTGATCTCGGGAGAGGGAATAGGGGGATAAAACATGGGGATGAAAAAAGTAGGTTCGTATTCTCTTATGAAACAAGGAATTCAAATTAGCATCTAGGACAGGGATCTACCTAGAAGCCTTACTTGATTAACATGTAGGATGATATCTTAAGGAACTTAATTGAACTATTACATCCCCGCTCAACAATGTAGTTGTAATATTCAAGTTAGGTAAGCGATTAGAGGTTAGGAGACTAGGATCATGTGATTAACCCTACGAATCAACAACCAAGATAAGCAAGTTAACAAATGAAGTTCAATAACGTAGTATGATTTTTCAAAGTGCTTTAATCCTGGGGTTTACTCCATTGATTGTTTTAAGATGCTTATTTATGCATTATTTACTTTAATTCCAAGTTACAATTTACAAACTCTCTTTTTTGTTACTCTTTCATCAAGTGAATCTAAACTGTGAACTAAAATTGAATCATTATTAAACCAAGTCCTTGTGGGATCAATACTAGGTTTTAATTAGGACACTTTACTACTTGATAGACCACGTACACTTACGTGTGCGCTTGGGCGCTGTCAAGTTTTTGGTGCTATTGTCGGGGACTTGTAATTTGGCAATTGTTTTATTTTTAGTTTTACTTTTAGATTTATTTGGTGTTTTTTATGCTTGGTCTTGGTTTTGTATTTGTAGAAGTAATCCTTCTTCCCCAAATTCTACAAATCTAAGAAGATCAAGAAGATCCTGCTCCAATGGCTAAAGAACAAGAAACCCATAGGACAGTTAAAGAAGTGGAAATCCCACTTCCAACCAATTTGACCTCCCCATTTCAAAAGCTGCCAGCTGGAGGCAATTTGAGCTTAAATAGAATATAGTGCAGCTTCTGATTAGCAGTGTACAGTTCACAGGGCTTTCACATAAAAACTGTGAAACTCTCAGTGAGATAATATTCTTCAAACAAAAGTAATATGGGAATCTTTATTATGCTTGGGAGAGCTTCAAGTCTTTTCTTCGGAAGTGTCCACACCATTAACATTCCAATAAGGTACTTGCTCATACTTTTGTAGAGTCTCTTGACCACAATACGAAAATTTTGTTAAATTCAGCTGCAGGTGGTCAAGCACTTGAGATGACTTATGGTGAGCAATACACTTTATTGAACCGCATAGCTCAAGGGAATCCAGAATGGCATTCAGATTCGAGGAGCTCAACGAAAAAAGTTGCAGGTGTACTAGAGGATAACCAATTCACTGCCATATCTTCTCAGATCTCTGCATTACAAAATCAAATAAGCAGTCTAAAGTTAGGTGTAGCACTGCCTACATCCACAGTCAATGCAATCCAACAAGCTACAGGTTGGTGTAAAGTTTATGGTAATAGTGGCCATTCAGTAGCTATGTGTGCTGCAAATCCAAAATCGGTAGTGTATGTGGGTACTGTTCAAAGGCCTAACTATGGTAATGCCTATAATATTAAGTGGCAGACTCAGCCACCAATTTAGACATGGAATGCCCCATAGCAGTAGGCTCTACAAAATCAGTCAACTAAAAACGTGGAGAAGATGATGAAATAACTTTTAGCCAGTCAAGCGCAAATGGCTGCAAACATGAAAGGTCAACATACAGAATTAAATAATCAGCAAGCGGCCAGAAAGAGCTTAAAGTTGCAGTTGGGGAAGTTGCAATAGACACTGAATACCAGGCCTCAAGGTGGTTGCCAACATATACAGAAAATCTAAAACAAGTAATGACAATCACTTTAAGGAGTGGTAAAGAGCTTAACAAAGAACTTTCAAAGGTAACTAAGGAGGTAGATGCAGATTTGAATCCCCCACAGGTATCCAAAAAAGTGGTTGAAAATTCGAGAAAGTCTAAGTACTTAAAAAAAATTACTGCAGAAGTGGAGAAGCAGATGGCGCAACTTTCTTTCCCATAAAAGAACAAAAAAGTAAAGAAGGATGCATGTTTTAAGAAGTTCCTTGACACGTTCAGAGAGCTTTACATTAACTTGCCTTTGTTAGATATTTTGTAGGGTAAGCCCAAGTACGCAAAGTACTTAATGGACATGGTTGCTAATAAGGTAAAGTTGCATGAAGTTGAAATGGTAGCACTCACTGAAGAGTGTAGCACTGTAATGACATAAAAAATACCTAAGAAGCTTAAGGACCCAGGGAGGTTCACCCTCCTCATTCAGATTGGTAATAGTGAAGTGGGCTACGCTCTGAGTGATTTATAGGAAAGTGTTAACTTGATACCCCTCTCATTATTCCATATATTGGGCTTGGGAAAGACAAGACCGAGCTCTATATTATTGTACCTTGCAAACGAGATCATAGCCCAACCGGAAGGAATCATAAAGGGCATCCTTATAAAGTTTGGTAAATTTATTATTCTTACTGACTTTATTATTCTTGATTTTAAGGCAGATGAGCAGGTACCAATCATTTTAGGGAATTCATTCTTAGCAACGGCAGGAGTGTTGATTGATGTAACAGAGGGTACGCTCAAAATAAGGTTGGAAGATGAAAAAGCAATTTTTAAAGTTTATAAATCACTCAAAACACTATCCTACTATAAAGACACGTGCATAATATCTATAATTAAAGGGGATAAGTATGGCCTTCATTGAGCAATCCAAGCCTCTAATACCACAACCTGACATGATGGAAACGGATGAGCCTGAGAAGTCTAAAGTTGAAAAAGTTGTTGACCTTGACAGTATACACTCAAAAGGTTAGAAACGAATAGAAAGAGGGCCTCCAAGTATAAGGAAGAAGATAAAGGAATTTGGTTGAGTTGAGCTAGGTCGTGCCGCGATACTAAATTAGGCACTGCTTAGGAGGCAACCCAAGTTAAGTAGGTATGTTTTATTTTCAATTCTTTTTTAGTTTTTACTTCACATAGTTTTTTGTTGAGTCACAGATTGATGGAAAGTCTCAGTACCAGATATCTGAGCTAAAGAGCATGGCAAAGACTAAGTGTGGGATCCCATAGACCTCTTTTATGTGTAAAGATGCTACTAGCTAGGCCTAGAGGCCTTAAGGAGTATTTCTATCTCTTACTTTTAAGTTCACTTTGGGGACAAAGTAGATTTTTAAGTGTGGAGTAGGGAAATTCCCAATTTTGGGCTCAATTTAAAAAACTTTGTGTAAGATATTCTTGTTAGTGCTATATTTAACTGCATGTTGCAAGTGTTTTGTTCGTAAAAGAGCATATTGATTGTGTGAATTACTACTGTTGAGATTCCTAGGCTCATGATTATGACTCTTGTTCTTGTTGGATTAATGTTGAATTCATGCTATTTTTTGGTTGAGAGTCTATAATGATCCTGCGTGAGTAAAGTATGTGCCACGTGTGTGTAAGGTGTTTGTGTATTCCTTGTTGTATATGATGTCTAAAACTTGCCTGGTATATGTGCAAAGTAAAATAAAGAGTGTGGGTTTAGGAGATGATGTACGCACTTCTTTGATAGCCTTGTTTTATACTTCTTTTTAACCACCCGTGTGCATAATCCTAGTAAGCCCCGTTAAGCCTTTAGCTTATTCTTTGGCAGCCTCATATATAGCTTAATCCCTTCTTTGTTAGACCTTGATTTGATCCAAAGCTCCTAGGCACTTTAATGAAAAATTAATTGAGTAAGGAGTTTGAGAAATAAGAGGAGAAAAAGGTGAAATTGAAGCCCCTAAAGTGATAGTGGTGTTCAAAAAGAATTGTAATGTGTGGATTGGGAGTTGAGTAATGAAAAAGAACAAAAAAATGATTAAATTGAATGAGTTGTGCATAAAATACTCCCACCATAGTGTATGTAAATGAGCTTAATAACATGGGGTGAAAACAAAAGAGGGGGGTAGACAAAAATGGTGTAATTTGGTTGTTGGAGAGTTGAATTAACTATAAAAAAAGTGATGTATTAAAGTGCTTAAGAAAGATAGTCACTATTATTACAAAATAGTTCCTACCCGTCCTTTAGCCTATATTACAACCATCGAAGACCTATTTAATCCTAAGCTTAGTATTCTGATATTAGTGGAGCACTACACTAAGGGTAAGCCTATGGTTCATTGTGTGTAACTTGTTAATTCATTGTGAGAATGAGCGAAATTTGATTCCTGTGACCATTATATTATAAAATTCTTTTATGTGAGTGATTATGAGTAACTCTCTTGTTATGAGGGGAACATATTTGATAAATATGGGTGATTTAAAAAATGTCCTTGATTGAACAATATGCATAAGTTTGTCAATTAGGTGAGTCAATTCTTTAGGCTATGATGTTTTGGAGTTGTGTTCATGAGCTATAATTGTGTATATAACATGCTTAGTGAAGAAACTTGTATTCTGTATAGTCAAGATAGTACTAACTTGAGTGTCTTGCATGTAGTAGAAGTTTAGAGTCTTCTTAGCTTATGATTCTTAGAGTAAAGAGTTGTTCGAGGACGAACAAGGCTTTAAGTGTGGGGTGGTGATGTTGGGTGTATTTATGCACTCTAGTGTTACTATTCTAGCCTATTTAATCTTGTTTTGATTATGTGTTTATATGATATAAACAAACATATAAGTGACCAAGTGTGTGATTACAATGTTCAAAGCGAATTCCAAACAAGTTTGCACTTAATTGAGTCATTTAGGGTTCAATCGAGGAAAGTAGTATTACTAGCTTGAGCTAGTTGCTTGTCTAGTCTAACTTGATGGATTCTAATGTGTTTAAGGAGTTCCTAATGGTTTAAATGTGTAATTATGAGTGGAACAACTTATTGGTGATGTACAAAGTTCATTTTGATTAAGTGTAGAGGTGGAACAACAAGTTAGAGATAAACATGAACTAGCCTAGTCTTAGCCCTTGTTTTGACTCATCGTTATGGATATTGTGTTATTATGATCTCTAATTCATGGTGTGTGATTATGTAGGAAGCTTTGTGAGCTTAATATGGTGATATATTAATGATATAAAGGTTGGAAATCCATTGTAAATACACCACAAGACAAGGGATGAAAGATTGGACGATAAAGACTTAACCAAAATTTGGATGGCAAGTTCTTGTGGCTGCTCGCGATAAGCAGGCGTAGCCCCCTCTATTGTGGTGCACTAGAGTAAGAGCATCCCCCTCCATTGCAGTGCACTACAGCAGGCACAGCCCCCTCCATTGTGGTACACTATAGGAGGCGAAGCCCTCTACTCCCATGTTCAAATTGTTTGAATTCTTCTACTCCTACATGGCTTGTGATTGGTGAATTATAAATACCACTTGTTATACACATTATGGGTATATTTTGGACATCTTGGACAATTGTGGAGGTTGCTGCAACTTCGTCTTTAGGTTTTAATTACTTCAATTTAGCTACTTTATGTTTTTGATCATTCATACAATCATTTGGATAATGATTATGACTATGAGTGGCTAAGCACTCCCTTTCCGGGGTTAAAGCCGGAACATGAGTAATATTATTTTGAATTGATTTCGTTTGATTTGGTTGTTTGTTTATTCTTAATTTAACTATTTTGAGGCTTGATCACCCTTAGAATACATCTATTGTCAACCTTGTGATCTCGGGAGAGGGAATAGGGAGATAGAACATGGGGATGAATAAAGTAGGGTTCGAATTCGTTTATGAAATAAGGAATTTGAATTAGCGTCTCGGACAGGGATGTACCTAGAAGCCTTACTTGGTTCACACACAGGATGATAGCTTAAGGAACTTAATTGGACTATTACATCCCCACTCAACGATGTAGTTGTAATGTTCAAGTTAGGTAAACGATTAGAGGTCGAGCAACCATGATCATGCGATTAACCCTATGAATCAACAATAAAGATAAGCAAGTTAACGAATGAAGTTCAATAACGTAGTATGATTGTTCAAAGTGCTTTAACCCTGGGCTTTAATCCATTTATTGTTTCAAGATGCTTATTTATGCATTATTTACTTTAATTCCAAGTTACAATTTCCAAACTCTCCTTTTGGTTACTCTTGCATCAAGTGAATCTAAACTGTGAATTGAAATAAAATCGTTGTTGAACCAAGTCCCTGTGGGACCGATACTTGGCTTTAATTTGGCCACTTTACTACTTGATAGACCACGTACACTTGCATGTGCGCTTGGGTGCTGTCATCTTAATCAACATAGCATTGCTTCTAGTAATAAGTAAATCAGCAACATACACTAGAACCACCACTTTATCTGCACCTTTATGTAGAGTTAAAAAGGAATAGTTATGTGCACTCTGTGTAAATCCAACATCGAGCAAAGCATTAGTTAGCTTTAGGTTCCATTGTCTGGAAGCTTGACTAAGTCCACATAATGATTTGAGCAGCTTGCAGACCTTATTCTCAGAACAAAAAAATAGTGTTTGGCGACGGAATTCACCAAAAGATCAACTTCCGTCACTATATAGCGATGGATTAGCAATGGAACAATCAATTTGGTCGTAAGCATAGCAACTCCATTTTTATGTATACTATTAGCAACGAATCAGTGACAGAATTGTGCTTGTATCACTAAATAATTGTGGGTAAAATTGGTGCAAAAATGTAGTGATGGATTAGCAACCAAAAATTTGTGACTATTTTAATTATTTCGTAGCAACGAATTTAGCAACAGAAAATTCGTCGGTATGCTTCAAATTTTTTTTAAAAAATAATTTAGTTTAGTGACCAAAATATCCATCGGAAATATTAATTTTAAATTTTAATTAAACATAAAGTGTAAAAAAGGGGGGCTTGTAGGGTTTTCAATTCATTAGCCCCCCTCTCTCTTTCTACTCTTTCTCTCTCTAGAATAATGTGCCCAATTTGAAGGCCTTTTTGCATGAATGAAGGCATTTTTGCACGAATTAAAGGTCAACACACTCTAAATCCAAATTGAAGCATTGAAGGTATTTGCTTCCACTGTACACTTTTTATCCGAATTGAAACTTGTGTTTTCTTTAATTTTTGAGTCAGTTTTAAATTATTGTTCATTCTCTATCCGAATTGAAGCTTGAATTAGTTTTAACTTGTTAATTTCTTTGAGAAACAGTTTGGTTTTGGATTTTTGTTCGTGATTTTACTTTACAATGGGTTAATCTTGTAATTTTTTGATATAATTTACTTTGTCGACTGAGTCTAGGATGATACAACTGGTTGGGGTTAGGGTTCATGGAAGCATTTGGGGCTAGGGTTTATTTGGGACTAGGGTTTAATTCTGCAATTTTAGTGATATCTAAGTTTATACTTTATCGTTGAGAATATTGCTATACCCTTTTTGGGTATAATTTAATTATGTAATTTTAGTGTACTCCTTTTTCAAGAATATTCCCTTTATTGTATATAGATCTAAACCTATTAGATGTCATTTTGTTACTGCAATTTTGTTAACGTTTTAAGTTCATCACAAGCCAAATTGAAAACCATTTTGTTACAAAAAAAAAAAGAATATTTTGAATTCTGAATATCAAAACAAGATGTTTTCCAATCTAGCAATAGAATTCAAAGCACTTTTGATTAGGCAAATGAATTTGGTATTTCTTATGAGATGAGAAAGCATAGCATGCATGTTTTTGCTTTTTCAATATATTAACATAAGGTAAGGATTGGATCCTGGAAGTACTGTACAGTGAAGGTAAATGGACCCATATTCCAAATTTAGCAAAATTATCCACTAACGAAATGCAAATCTATATATTGCATAAATTAATAAATGGCCCATTTACTATTAGTCCATTGGTTTGGATCGACTATTGTTATGAGGTCCAATTTTATATTCCATAGTTACTTCTTTGATTGTATAGTAGGTAAAAGAGGAAAGTCTTTGAATAAATAAAGAAGGTGTAACTCTTCTAAATTTATAAGAAGTTCTTACATTATCATCCCTTGTAAATATCATGAGTTAAAATAAATACTATAACACTTTCATATGAAGGAGATGTAAATGGTATTTATAGGTATATACCTTTATTATTTAATTCTATTTCTGTAAACTTTGGGTCCACTTTGCCAAATTTTCTTAGCCCTTTGAAATACATATCAAAAAAATTATATAAACAGTGAAACATGGGAGGAGGGTACTATATGATATAAAAAGTAGAGTGATCACAAAGAAAATTAAATGAATCTATTAAGGATAGATTTTTGGTGTTCATGCTACGAAAAATAAGGCGCTCATTAAGGACTGCATCTGATTAACTACTTGAGTTTACATAGAGAGGTAGTAAATCGTTCTATACTTGCTTCATATGAAAATTTCAGTTCTGGAACTACGTTTTTCGTTTCTTCCCTAGCTAGGCTTTGGAGATCTAGTAGTGTAAGTGTGGGTTTATTGATTTTGTCTTCTTCTGGTACTCTAAGTGGATTTGATTTTTGAGTTCTTTGTTTGTGGGTATTGGCTGAGAGTTTGTGTAGGTGAACTTGAATAGAATGGAATGGATATAAAAGATCCATATCATGGACCCAATTAATTATGATTTTCATATTTTCAAATATTTATTGGATAAACTTTTCTTTCAGGTGCCTTTTACTGGAAATTCAAGTAGTGCAGTTGTAGATTTGTGGGAAAATAAGTTGAGCGTTGTATACAATTAGGTGCGCTTTTAAACTTTCTTTCTACCTTTTCATTTTTCTTGTTATGCTTGTTGGCTTCTCAATTATGTTTGTAACTTATTTTTGTTATTATGCATGTAATGACAAATTTATTGTTAAAATAAAAGTATGTATCACTTTTATCTTTTTTTTTTTATGGTAAACTAGTTTTGTTTTCTACTTTGAGAACATAACTTTGAATATTTTAGTGAAACTTTTAAACTGCCAATTGATCTACTTAATTATGCTTTCTATGCTAACTAGTTCTTCATATAGAGATTGATCATAAATTATCGTATTTTGTTAATATGAATTTCCAACAAGGTTAATTATTAAGACTAATTGTTTCATTTCTTATTAAACTGGCTAATTAGCACTGATTATCGTATTTTTTATTTCTACATTAATAGGAACATGAATAATCTAAAGAGTGGCTGGATGTATGAGAGGTTAGATGGTCGAGGAGCTTTATACTCTAGTTTTGTAATCGGTGTGAGTGAATTTATCCAATTCGCATGTTCTTAACCAAATCGGATGAGTGGTGACAAAGTTAGATGTCCATGTGCAAAGTGTTAAAACTTTAAATTCATGAATGTTGAAACTATAAAATGTCACTTTTATCAATATGGATTTATTGAGAACTATTTTATTTGGAAGCATCAAGAGGAAAACAATGTGCTAAGTGGGACTTCTTATGATAATGAATTGAAAAATGAAGTTGATCCCAATAGAATCAATTGGAAAGGAGTCTAAGATGTTAAAGATGGTTATTTTGGAGAATTCAAGGTTTGTTTTTTTAGCATCCAATCTTAACAGTAGTTTCAGAATTATAAACTCATTTTTATAAATTTAAATGAACACCAAAAAGTACTCCAGATAATCTGTTATAACAAGTTAAACTACTGTGATAGTATAAAAACTATTTACATTGATATTGTATTATAACTCAAATCTACTTGTGAATTGTACTGATTTATGTGCTAGTAGGTAAAGATTCTGTCTAAGATCTAAATCAATGAGTAGATTAAGTTAAGAAATATTATGCATGTAAAGCATATGTTCCTAGAAAAATTAAAAAACATAAAAAATAGCATATGGTTCTGTTGCTAGCTATAGTACTCTCTTTGCAGGAAGGTCTCGGATTTGAATCCTGATATTTAAAAATCTTTTATTGGGAGAAACAGTTTCCTGAATAGTCGTTATCTTTGAATACATATTAGTTTAAACTGTAGCAGCAATTTCAAAATTGGCAGATTGCTTCTGAAAGGGTTTGGACAATGTGGTTATTGGTACATTATCAACTGTATGGCTAAATCTTCTATTGAAATCAAGTATACGATGTTAAATATAGAGTTGGAAGTGTGTATGTGATATGTAGTTTCTATGTGACGATGTTAAATAGTGAGTACACTATGTAACATAGGCTTAACTGCATCTGATACATGTGTATGTGCTATGTAGTTTCTATTTTGTGTATCTGATGCATAAGTGTATGTGACATTACAGTTTCTCTTTTATGAATTGTGCAGAGGCCAAAGCTATAAGTGTATGTGACATTGCAGTTTCTATTTTATGATGCATAAGTGTATGTGACACTGCAGTTTCTATTTAGCTAAATATATAGCACAAAGAGGCAGTTTTTATCCTGAATTGTGCAAAGGCCAAAGTTATATGCTTTAGACAAATAAAACAATATTTTATTTGGGCTTGGTGTTCTGATTACTGGCTATTTATAGTGCATATTTTTCTAGTGAGGGAAAAAAGCAGGGACCTTATGACATGATTTCAACCTGGTGGGGACCTTATGACATGATTTTTTTTATTGAATTACTAGGTGTCTGCATATAACATTGATGCCAGCAATTTTCAGTAATTGTTGTGTCTAATGTAGGTTTATATCTAGTTCAAATAGCATAGCATTTCCCAGCTGGCAATGGTATGTTTATTGGAAGTGTGCCATGTACTATATGATTTCATTCAATATGTTTGTTGTCCCATTTACAAATTAAAGTGAATAATTATATTTCTTTAAAATGTACTTTCGAAGAATTTCAATTAAGATGCTTCCATTAGTGAAACTGTGGTGAAGCAACAATGGTTGAAGAAAGATGCATTATGCTATAACAATTTTATTTCTAATATAACGAAACACAGAGCTAGAGTTCAACCAGAATTTATAAATGACCATGTGTGGGAAAGGTGGATGAAACTTTGAGAAAGTGATGATTGTATTAAAAAGTCAGAGATAAATTCAAAAAATCATTATGGTGGCCGTGAAGTACTTGCTGGGACACACACAGGTGGCTCTATCACAGTTGGAGAGCACCGGAAGAAACTTGTAAGTATAAATTCAGTCTGCTTGCTTTAAATTTCATGGTAAGCGTACATACATCTCAACTAGCATTTTAATATTTTGACTGTTATTTATTTGTATAGGCTATTATAATAGGTCGAGATCCAATTCCAAGTGAGTTACATTTGCACATCCATACACATAATCATGATGGTAAATCTTTTATTGCAGAGCGTTCCCGACTTCTCCACGTAAGTTCATAATCTACATCATTAAATATTGTCATACCCAATTTTTACCTAAGGTCAAAATGAGCACGACATTATGGACTCAAAAAGAATTGATTTTATACAGAGTCGCCACCTAATTTTTAAGAAAAAAAAGGAAACCTATTTATTTATTAACAATTATGACTTTATTTAATCCACGAACCAATTTAGATCTTAGGTAAGGATTCAAGTTATTCCGAAGAAAAGAGGTTAGGCACCCTTCAAAATCAACAAATATGGTTCCCGGCTAGACTTAGGTTTATTAAATGATAAAGAAAAAATTTAATATTTATAAATACAAATATAAAATATTTGTTAAAATAATATAAACAATTTACATGTAAAGAATGCATAAATTATCGTAAAAAATATGTATATAAAAAGTGTGAAAATAAATAAAAGTATATACGAATCTGTATGGAAAGAAAAGATTGACTAAAGAAAATTTTGTCTTAAAGAAAAGATTACGTAATGTTTTTAGAGTAAAAAGTGTGAATTATTTGATTAAATATTTGAATCAATTTAATATAAATATTAACGGCCTAAAATTACCTAACGCGTGATGAGGATTGCTTAAATAAGAAATATTCCGCCCAACACCCCAAAAAATAAAGTTTCACTATGATAATATTTGTACAATTATAAGAATGTAAAAAAAAAAATACAAATACAAAATAAACTCGAACTCTCCTTTTGAGTGTACTTTTTGACAAGTATTTTCGAGAACCTATACAAACACTTGTAATAAAAATGTTAGTAAAAAATAAATAATTATCAAAATAAATTAAAAAGGTATGTATATGTATTAAAAAATATAATTTTTGTTAAAAAGTGGGGCTCAGATAAAGTTTTGGAAATATTATAAAGATTTCATCATCACCCAAAATAATATATTTTATTACGTAATATTTATCTTTTTATCTGTGGAAGCCTCAAAAATCGACGAAAATTTCTTCATCGGCTAATGTAATATAGTATTAGCATCCGGAAAGCAGTAAAAATGACAAAAATATCACATAAGACAGTCCAAATATTCGCAACACAATAATAGGGGATAGCAGGATGATTGAAAAATTGGCAAAGCTATCAAAATGTGTAAACAAAATAATGATCAGTCCAATGCCAAAATCTGTAGCAAAATAGAGCAACAATCGTTCAACGCAATCATGAATGATTTTTGAAATAGTAGTGTTCTTTGGAGAAGGCAAAAAAATTTAAATAATTTCTTGCTTTAGTCATGATATAATGTCGAAGCAGTGCATCTCCCAACAAATAATAGCAAAAGGGAGAGGTGACCAACGTTGCTTCAACAGAATTTCATCGGAGCAACGCCGGAAATACAACATCACACAGATCTATAAAAGAAATATTTTAAAAACAAATGGGGGGTAAAGAAAGACAATACAATGATGGTAGTGGGTTGGTCCTCGATGGGGAAAGAGGGGAAGGGATCCAGCACCGATGCAGGTCCGACTGAAGCTCGCCGGTGATGAACTCCGCTGAGGTAGGACAGAGTGGGCATGCGTTGGGCTAGAGCAGTGGAGGATGTTGCTGATGGCGTGGGTGGTTGTATTTGGGGTGAGGATTGACGAATCTAGGGGTAGTGTTGGTGGTCGTCGGTTGTCCGACGGTTAAATCCGGCGGTCGGCAGTGAGGGCTTGGAAGAGAGAAAAAATGATAGAGAAGAGGAAAAGAGCCGTGACTAATTTGTAGTGTATTTGTACATGTATTTTTGTGTTTTAAAAAAAAATAATCCCACCCCCATTCATTTATAATAAAAATTAACACTCTTTATTAACCAAAAAATAAAATATTGATCATTTGTGTTCCCTTAATGCATGATTTAAATCATGGGGTATTGTCTAAGAATTTTCATCCTTTTAACCAATATGCAAAGATTACTTTTCCAACAGATAAAAACATCAACTCGTTACTTCAAGTGTCATCTTTTGAAAAGTGATGAAACCTTAACCTAACCGAATTATTACTCTGTGTTTAAAAAATAATCAAGCCGATAATATCGTTTGCATGTTGAATCAAAAAATATACAAATATTGAAGTATAATTACAGAAAAATATAAATAGCAAATATAATTAACTTCAAAAAAATATATTATGCTATAAATAATTAAATTAGAATTATCATATGTAAAAAGAAGGGATAATACTCACAAAAATACTGAACTTTGCGGTGAACTTATTGGTCCGCATACTGAATTTTGCGGGGGTCCTATTGGCCCCCAACAGATACTCTATACCCATTTTCAGCGTTGGCGTGTGTAATACACGTGCCAAATCTCGTCTATACACGTGTATTGGCACGTGTAATACACGCGCCAACCTCATATTTACACGTGTCCAAGTGGGCAGATATATACCATTAAAATATGAAAAAAAAATAATCTAGGGGGCAATATGACTCCCGCAAAGTTCAGCATGCTTAACTAGAAATTCGATCAAAGTTTAGACATTTTTATGAGTATTATCCCTAAAAAGAATTATAGTGTTATGTTATGTACGTATGCAGATGTATGTACGAAATTATTAAAATAATAATAAACTGATAAAAATTTTAAAATTTATGAAATTAAGAATAATTATCAATAAATTATGCAGAGTTAAAGTATGACAATAAATTGATAAAAAGTCCTAAAATAATGCCGATTATTAATAAATTATTAAAAATTAGAAAAATGTGTAAAAATTATATTTGTGCCGTTTAATGATCAGAAAGCCTGAATATTGTAATGTTAGGCACAAAGAGCAAAAATTGAGTATCAACATTTTTTTCTTTTTTATTTGAAGATGATGTAGGAGTCTTCACATGAAAACGTTGACGTGTAGTCAATTTTGCTCGATAAAATATTATTTTTGATAAAAAAATTCAAGTAAACTCTAATTTAGAGTTGCTTATACACCTCGAGTTGTATGAGGATCATGTCGAGTGTTGTTCGAGATCTTAGGAAAATTGCCCTGTTATTAATGGTAAAAGGGCATGTAAAATAATTATTGAGAGAAGAACTATTTGGGAACACAAGTGTTCATCTATTTTCGACGTTCCTTTCAAAATTGCCCCAGTATCGAGCTGTGAGATGCTGGGATGTAAGATTGTGTACTTGCTAGGGAGAAAAAATGATTATGGGGTTGTGATGACTGAACTCTGCATAGAGCTTCCTACATATCTTGAATGTCATGAGAATCAGGTCAATATAGTTCGAAAGAAAAAATATGATAAATTTTGATATGATTCTTAAAATTTGCCCCAGTGTATGATTTGTAGCTAACACTGTCTTCTGGGAAAGAACAGAAATATCTTATCGTGGAATGTATTTCCGATTGAAAAGATGTATGACATCTCTGTTTGTCTATGGGTATTTGAGGATGAATGACGTCTCTGAATATTTATGGAGACTTAAGAATGAAAGATGTATCCGATTGTCTATGGACACTACAAAAAAAGATGTATTTTGTAGAGGTTTTATTATGAGGGTCGATATTAACCTCTACAAATACATCAAATTATGGGGATTTATATACCTCTGCTATTTTAATTACAATTATGACGGTTAAAACCCCCACTCTCATTAAAAATAAATCGCAAATATTTTTGGGAAGTTGAAACCCCCACTATACTTAAAAAAATAAACCGCGAATACAATAAATAAACCTGTGAACCGCTTTTTTCTCAAAAGCCCTCCTTTCTTAAAAGCAACCCTCATTTCTCAAAACTCGATTTTCTTAAAAGTTGCCTTCTTAGACAAACGGAGAAAGGGTAATAATCAAAACAGGCTGCCGTCTTGACTGTTTGTCCGGCCAACCTGTTCGCCGAAATTGGTTTACAGATCGTCCTTCGATCGAATTCAAGCTCAAAATTCTGAAATCTCATCTACCAGTCTCGGTTTTTTCTGTTATGATTTTAGTTTCGGGTTCATCAGTTTTGTCACTGGTTCGGGGGATTTGGGGGTTCTCTTCGTCTCAACCAGTTCATTGAGATCAGTTTTTGGCTTCGATTTTTTTTTTGATATCGTGTTTGGATTGGATCTGCTATTTGCGATTACAAAAATCCTTTTTTATGTAGGTTAAATTATCTGAGTACATCGGCAAGAAGTACGTAATTCTTTTTTTCTACCCACTAGACTTCACATTTGCTTGCCCTACAGATTGTTTTTTCCCCCAAAATCTCTCTGTTACCAATTTCAGATTCTTCTAATTAGTTTGCACGGCTATTTTGGTTGTTGAATGTGCTGTTTTAATGTAATTTCTTTTCCTGTTACTGTAGAGATCACTGCTTTCAGTGACTGTTATGCAGAATTTAAAAAGGTGAATACAGAAATATTGGGCGTTTCGTAGACAGTGTGGTAAGTATTTGTTTCCTTCAAATTAATTATTATGAAGTTATAAATTCATCAACTTGTATGTGTGTGCACAATGCTTTCATTTTGTGCATTTCATATGCTTACTTCAGTATAATGTGATAATTTAATTGTTATTTCTTCATAATGCCTAGTTTGTACTAAATGATTTGTTGTGATGTTTCATTTGTGCTGCTAAGTGTTAACTTGTATGCCTCTTTTGCTTGTTTGCAACTCAGTGTACGTTTGTGATGTGTGACTTTACACAGAAAGCTTTAGCATTTAGTTTATCTGTATAGATATATGCAAGGATTCCTCATCACTTATTTCTTCGCTTTACACAGAAAGCTTTAGCATTTAGTTTATCTGTATACATATATGCAAGGATTCCTCATCACTTATTTCTTCGCTTTACAGGAGTGATAGGGTTGGTTTAAGTTGGTCGGGGCTGGATAAAAGGAAATGGTATAACAAAATTTGTTACTTCAGAAAGTATATATTACTTAATATTTAGTGAAAGAACTGGATATAAAAGAAGAATATTTTCCTTTAAAAGAAGAACACTAAAGTTAAACAATTGGCAGAAGTTCAATTGAACTTAGAACTGCTAATGACATAATATTTGATTCAGGTAGTGCCACACACCGAGCCAGGTTGGTAGTTCAGCTCAACTCATTGAATTCGAGCTAAGTTTGGATAAATTCATCGAAGTTCGGATTAGTTTACCTGGAGAGAAGTCATTTATGCTTGGTCAGAACCCTTGTCCAAGCAAGACCATTTCCTGGAGTGGAGCCCTTGATTGTTGCTTGTTGGGTTCAACTTTCCAGTATCTTAATCTCTGCACTGAAGGGATGTTATTGCGGAGTGGTTGGATTTTCTCAATCTTTTCCACTTCTTCTGCAGCAGTCACTGAAATAGCTTTTGGCTTATGAGAAACTTCCGTGCAAATTTTGGTGCCTCAGTTATGGACTTGCTTTGCAATTGTTCATTTATAACATCGGATGATTTTTGTCGCTAGTCTCTTTAGTACCTTTTTGATCATCTATTATTGATTTCATGTTGTTGCTCTTGCAGTTCTCCCACTATATTCCTCTATTCATTTCAATACAGATAGACTTGGGAGGCTTCAATTTCTTGCGATGGGACCAATAATTTCCCCGTTATTGTTGATGACTTCTCAGACACCAACATTATGTAAAAGTCTTCATGCAGCATCTTAACCTTTTAATTCCTCATACTTTTGTTTCAGAATTTTTCTAAATGAAGTTCTGGTCTATCTCACACAGTTATCTTTCATGTATCTTGTTTATTCTTGAAACTTTAATGGCTGATATCCTAAGAGTACACCCTTTGATATGGATCAGTTGCTGCAGAAAATAAGAAGGGATTTCTGCCTATCACGAACAAGAAGGATAAATACTCTTTCCTCTATCCTTTTGGATGGCAGGTCAGTCTGTACTTGATGACAATAATTTTCTCTGTTGGTTTTCTTTTACGGTTTTCTTTTGTTCAAATGTCATAGTTATGTAAACAATTTGCTGGAGAAATGGGAGTATGGAGCTGCATTTCTGGGTTTAGCAATTTCAGATCTTAACTCCATAAATTCCTTAGAAAATTTTAGTCACATTCTATATACTAATTCAACTATTTTTCAAAAAGGTTACTGTAGTTGAAATTTTTAATTCCTGAACCATTTGTACCCCATATAAACTACACTCGTCTTATTCATTGATTCAGTGTTTCTTTAACTTTAACTGTTCTTTATTTATTTTTTACCCTCACCCAGGAAGTTGTTGAAGGTGAAGATAAAGTTTACAAAGATGTTATTGAACCACTAGGAAGTGTTAGTGTAAATGTGATACCAAGCAGTAAAGAGAACATATGAGACTTTGGTTCACCACAACAGGTTTGTTGAAATGCTAGATTATTTATCCCAGATATTTACATAAAAAAGGGCTTCATATAACTGTTTGGATGTTTTGGATTATTTTGTCTGAAAGGGTGGTTAGTTTTTTTATAATGGAAATCTTGGTAATTTGTGATTGTGCGCACTCATGAATGTGATCCTCATAGAAACTATTCATATTGCAGGTTGCTGAAACTTTAATAAAAAAGTTTTTAGCGTCGCCTTCTCAAAAAACAAAACTAATTGAAGCATCATAGGTCTGTATTATATTTCTTCCATCTGAAAATATGTAACTGATCCTTGACTGCTTATGATACGGAACTATTGTTGGTGTTTCTGTTGAATTAACCTTTTAGAGCCTAGCATTTTTTATGTAACTGACTTATATATCTTCCCTCTGGATCGATTCAGTTGATTAACATGTTTTGATGTTTTATGCCCTTAAAAAATCCATTCCCTTTTCCAAGAAAGAAAGCTTATGTATTGTATATCTATGTTGATGAAACAACAACTAAATCTTAATCCAAAGCTTGTTTAAGTAATGTGTTTTCTCTGGATCCTAGAACTTAAAACAAGAAGCAAAAATTATTTCTTAGCTCTGTGCTACTTATGTTAGAAGGAACGTGAATGTTTAACGCTACATTATGGGTGCCTCTCTTTGCAGTTTTCGAAGAACCTAAAACAAGAGGTAAAAGTATTAATATGGTCAATTGACAGAAGTCAAGTTAGAGTTCAATTGACAGAAGTCAAGTTAGAGTTCTGTCTTCTTCTTTTTTCATTCTATTCTTTTTTTTTTTCTAATTCCAGTTCACACAACCTTTTCAGAAGTTCTCTTGAACTTTGCTTGAAAGGCATATATTTATCTCCCTCATTTTATAATTCATGTCGTGAAATATGTGTGTTTGTGCACTACTTTGGCTGGTGTCCTGTATTCCAATATTCTCATAGCTCTCTAGTGGCACTCGGGTCCATCCAATTGCCAAGAAAACTACACTCAAATGTTAGATGCTCATAAGAATAGCCAAGAGAACTACAAAGAACTAGTGAATTCTCACAATCTAATGATGAACACTTTCAAGGCATATATGATAATGAAAGAATGCACGATTCCTGAACAGTTTGTAGGATTTTTCACTTCTATGGTAAATAATTTTGATTTGAGAAAAATTAAGTTAATGTATTGTTATAAAATATTTAGTATTCAAAAACCTTACTGTTTTTATTTTTACTTTTGTAGCCAAGTGATGTCTCTAGTGGACCTCTTTCGAATGTGAATGGAAGATCATCTGGTGATAGTTATTCTAGTGATAATCATTGAAATTTGTAATCGTATTAGTAATTATGACAATGTTATCGAATCGCTGTTGGAGAAGTATTTTGTGTTTAAATTAGTTTTTAAGACTAATGACAATACTTTTGTGGTACATTTTTATGATCTAATATATTTTGATTTTTGTTGTTATTAAGATGTATTTTTGTTTGGTCCAACAGTGAATGATATATATTAAATCTATTAAATAAAATTCAAATTTAAATAATGATCATGAACAGAGCAATCTTTTTTTTTTAAAAAATATAAGTGAATTGTGGGAGTTTTGACCTCTGCAATTTTTAAAATATATAGTGGAGCTTTTAACCGCTGGTATGTGTTTTAAAGTATTAGTTGGGAGCTAATTTTAGTTTACATATTGTGGGGGTTTAAACCGCCGTTATTTAACCACCGCTAACTGATTGCAGCGATAAATAATAAACTGTCGTAAAATGATTACGATGCTCGTAATTGCGGGGGTTTTGAAAACCGTAGTGCTATCATATTGTTGGGGTTTTCAACCTCCTCAATATGTAAATGTAACCCTCACAAAGTGAGCAATTTTTTGTAGTGTAAGTGATCAATGAAAGATTTCTTCGATAGTCTAAGAAGACTATGTGAGGAATAAAAGATATCTCTGACTGTCTGCAGAGACTTGATGGCATCTCCAATTGTCTATGAAGATGGATGTTGATTGTCGTCTCTTATTGTCTACGGATATTGATATTGAATGGTGATGTCTTAGATTATATACGAAGACTTGATGGCATCTCCGAGTGTCTATGGAGACGAATGTTGATTGTCGTCTCCGATTGTTTACGAAGACTGATGTTGAATGATGATGTCTTCAATTGTATATGAAGACTTGATGACATCTCTAATTTTTTATGGAGACGAATGTTGATTGTCATCTCCGATTGTCTACGAAGACTAATGTTGAATGATGATGTCTTCGATTGTATACAAAAACTTGATAACATCTCCAATTGTCTATGGAGTCGAATGTTGATTGTCGTCTCTGATTGTCTACGAAGACTGATATTGATTGTCGTCTTCAATTGTTTACGAAGACTTATGAATGAAGGAAGTCTCTGATTGTCTACGAAGATTTAATGGATGATATCTCCAATTGTCTATGGAGACTGATATTGATTGGCGCCTTCGATTGTCTATGAAGATCATGAATGAAATATGTCTTCGATTATCTACGAAAATTTGAAAATGAAGGACGTCTCCGCTTGTCTACGGAGATTTAATGAATGATATCTCCAATTGTCTATGGAGACTGATGTATGACATCTCCAATTGTCTATGAAGACTGATGTTGATGAATGGTGTCTTCGATTGTCTACAAAGACTATATATGATATCTCTAATTATCTATGGAGATTGATGTTGAATTTCTTCTTCAATTGTCTATGAAGACTGATGTTGATTGTCGTCTTTGATTGTTTGTGAAGACTGATGGATGACATCTCTAATTGTCTATGGATAATGATGTTGATTGTCGTCTTTGATTATCTACGAAGATTAATGTTGAATGTCGTCTCCGATTGTCTACGGAGAATTAAGTTGATTGTCGTCTTTTATTGTCTATGAAGACTGATGGATGACATCTCCAATTATTTATGGAGAATAATGTTGATTGTTGCCTCCGATTGTCTACGAAGACTGGTGATGATTGTCATTTTCAATAATCTATCCAGACTGATGCATGATATCTCCGATTGTCTACAGAGATTTGATGATAAATGATGTCTCTGATTGTCTACAGAGACTATGTAATGAATGTTGTCTTTGATTGTCTACGAAGACTATATATGATATCTCCAATTGTCTATAGAGACTTGATGATAAATGACGCCTCTGATTGTCTACAGAGACTATGTGATGAATGTTGTCTCCGATTATCTACGAAGACTATGTTGATTGTTGCATGATATCTCCTATTGTCTACGGAGACTAATGTAGATTGTCGACTTCAATTGTCTACGAAGACTGAGGCCCTCAACTAGTGAGGTGACCAAAATCTAAAAGCCCTTTCGACTGGCGGGATTATTGAAATGTAAAAAGTTCTCGATTGGGAGAGCAAATGTAATAGCCTCTCGACTAGCGGGGCTATAAAAAATGTAAAGATACTCAAAGATAGGTGTCTGATTGAAAAATAAAACACTGATATTTGAAAGTATGTGCTTAAAAAAGTCAAATGCCCGTATTTGAAAACTGGACGTCTTGAATAAAAAGTAAAAATGTATGTATGTGAAAATGGCATATTAAATGAAAAGTAAAGAAACATCTGTATGTGAAAATGAGTGTCTTGAAAAAAAATGCCCATATGTGAAAGTGGGCGTCTTGAAAAAAGAAAGAAAAAAAATGTATTTTCTTGGTATAAAATGCTGAAAGATGAAGAATGCACAGTCATTTCTTGACTTCGATTGATACCAATAATTAGTAGTGTGTATGAGAATTCCCCATTTCTTTCCCAACTACTCGAGATCGATTTCAGAGTAACTCCTATAGTTTCAAATGGTTCCTCAGACATACCTAAGTATTTGCTTCAAATAAAGGTTTTGTGAAAGTACCTAACCTCAGGTTTCAAGTGCCCTCTCCAGAAAAAAAGTCACATTTCACACATATTTGAGTAACTTTTTTTATTTGGGGACGTAGAGAGAAATACACTCACACTCGAAAAGAAATTCAATACATGCAATTTTGATACCATAGGCTTGAACTTCATGTAAGTATCCACTAATGTGAGGACACTTGAAATAGAATCTCGTAGGACTTGCTGTCGGCTTGTAATGTAGGCTTGGGGACGGGTAAGATGATATTTGAAATAAAAGTGACTAATTCCTCAATGAGCGTTACACAATATTTGTGCTTTCGATGTTTGTTGCACTTTGATGCGTGATTTTCTTTGTTTTTCTTTGTTGTCCTTTGTTTTTGTATATGCTTCGACTTCTTTTGAATCTTGTGTTGGAGTTTGCCCCTTTTTTTAAGAAATTATATATTTTATTTTTTTATTTTTTACGTGGGGGGCTTTGTCCTTTTGAAGTCATTTTTTTTTAATTTTGTTCTTTTGGGACAATATATCTTTTGCATGTTGCATCTTTAATCTTGAATCTTTGTCCAGAAATTGCACGTATTTAGTGCACTCAAGGAGGTAGGACCAAGATAGAGATAGTGCATGTATGTAATACCCCGAAAAAATTTTCGTTGAAATTTTGTGCGTAAACGTGTTGGGTTCTATCTTCTAGAATGAACTATAAATTTTTCGTTTGGAATGTCTTAGATTATGACCCACCATTGCGTAGAGTATCGAATAAGCTTTCCAACGATATGTGGATCATCCAAAACGGACACCCGAGCGACGAGTTATAAACATTCCGATCGAACCGTGAATAGTAGTGAACAGTAAAACGTGCAGGAAAAAGTACTGAGGCCTGGCGTATTTTTGCTCCAACTTTAAATGATCATAACTCCTTGTACATAATAATCTGGGTGATCTACTATATATCAACGGAAATCTCTGAGAGTCCTCTCCAATGAAATTGGTTTCATCTAATTTGTCTATTGGAGCAAAAAGTTATGGTCGATCTACTTCAGCCTATCAAAAGTGAATTTTTGGGTCAATTTCAAACGATCATAACTCCTCGTACACAATGATCTGGGTGAGATACTATATATCAACGGAAATATATGAGAGTCCTCTTTCTAATGAAATTGGTTTCATCCAATTTGGATATCGGAGTAAAACGCTATGGTTGATCTACTTCAGACTATCAAAACAATCCACCAAAGGATAGATTCGAGAATTATTTGATTTTTAGGGTGTTTTGGTCATTCCCCCTCACCCAAAATCCATCCAAACCCTATATTAAAGCCTATTAGAAGCATTATATGTTATATTTCATCAAATTTCCTCAAAAAAAAAAACTCTAAGCTCCTACATCCAACTTCAAGAACCTCCAAAGTTCACCATTAATTCTGCAAATTTATTCAAGATTCCAAGTTCCTAGTTCAAGAACTCCAAGAACCATCATTCAAAGGCACGATTAACATCTCAAAAACGAGTATCGATCTAAAGTTCATCATTCAAGGTATGTGGGGTTTTTTTTTTTCAACAAGAACTTTATTTCGTTCTTGTGCCCAAAAGTAATTTTTTTTACAAAGGCATGATTTTTATTTGATTTTTATGAATTTGAAGCATGAACCCATATCTTATGATGATTATTATGAAATCTTGATGTTTATGATTTTGAAAGATGAATTTACATGTGTGGTGATATAAAGGATGAATCTTGAATGATATTTATCATGATTTTGATATTTGGGTCGTGAATCCCCATTAAAAATTGTGTTTTTTTGGGAAAGTGTGTGTTATAAGCACGTTGATGTTGAATATTTGAGATATTTTGAATGATTTGACCTTTTGGTCTTAATGGAGTTGTTTTGAACTCGAGAGTGAAAGAAATCCACAACGTGGTTGATTTTGATAGATGAGAAGCATGATGGCTCCCGATGTATATTTATATATTACTGAAATTGTTTTGTTGTGATTGTCTTTGAAATAATCTGAGCTAAGTCCGGAAGAAATCTTTAGCACCGAGTGAGAGGTATAAAGCGACCTCACTTCCCTAGAACTACGTGCCCCCGTAGGAGTGAGCCTGAGGCTGATTTATATAGTGATCACTAGTTTGTGTGGATTTGATATCGATAGTCCTACTCCGATGGCAAGGATAGGACGGTTCTCCCCAACGTGGGTTGTACGTTGGACTCCATGTAGCTCACATGGTTTATGTCGGTTATAGGATCTCTCAATGTGTGTGTTTCCTTGTGTCTATGGTGAATGGTGAAGTGATTTGAAAGTGGAATTGTGAAAGTTATTCTTTCGAAAGATTTAAATGATATTTACATTATGAGAATTGATATTCTTGATGAACTGAAAGTGATTGACAAATCATATGATGACTCACATGTGTTATTATACTTATTTCATCCCCTCATGATTATGATGATTTTCTTTGGGCTATGTGAGTTTCATACATCCTGCATATTTCTTATAAATATTTATAATGATGATGTTTATACAACTACATACACCCCCATATACTCGGTTCATTTCCATGGTACTGACCCACATCTTCAGATGTGGGCCGCATTTTCTCGGAATGTAGGTTCAGGTGCTCAGTTCCAGGTTTGACAGTGATTCTTTGGGCACGCTGTTCTACATCCTCTGTTGTGGTGAGTCCTCATGTTCCGAGGACGTGATGTTTGATGTTGGTTTCACAAAATTGTTTGCATCTGATAACTGAGTATGAGTTAGTTGGGGCATGTCTTAATGGCTCGTTGGTTTTATTGATTTTCATAGAGGCTTGTCAGACTAGTATAGATGTTGGGAGTTGACTAATAAGTCGTATTTTGTTATCTTTCTGAAATTCTTTTATTCTTGGATGATGATTACTCTGTTGATATTTGAGGGTTATTTATGGAAACCCCATTGATTTGTGTTGAACTGAATGAAAATGGCTCATGGTTAGCTTGGGGCTACTGGTAGCCTCAAGCACCGTGTGACGCTCCGGGACCCGTTTTCGGGGCTTTACTATATAAGCACTCAAAAAGGTATAGGTTAAGATGCGGTTGTCCGAAGAAAAGGCTTTTTGTTCAAAATGAGAGAGTGCTAGGGATAAATGTCATTTGATGGGTTGTGAAAGGCTCAATTGGGTCAAAGAAGGCCTACGGTCCTTTCCTAAATCAAGTGTAACTCAGAATTTTGCCTCAACAAATATTTAGGCCAAGTTCTAGATCAACAGTGTAATGCAATGAATTAAAATAAAGCTCACCATACAATGCACATGAAACGATGGGGCTGATTTCGTTCTTGTCTTAGATGTATGCAAGAGAATTTTTCAAGTGTTACTCAGGTGTGATAAAAGGTACCAAAAGAATCTATAGTTTATCATGAAATCGGTCCTTTACATCATACTAATTTGTTCTTTCTCATGCACACTTCTAACTGTATTGGTATCAACCAAGTCAAAATTTTATTTTATTTTTAAAAAGAATGGGACCGAACCCAAATGAGGATTGCCTACGTATCTTGTGAAAACAAGAATCAGGTCTGCATAGTTCAGGCAAATTTGTGAATTTGTATGTGCAATGTATGATTGTACAAAAAAATGATGGTCATCCATGAAAATAATATAAAAGAAGATCAGGAAAGAACTACTTGCAGCATCAAAATTGTTCTGATCAAATGATCGAGAGAATAAATGTCAAGCATTGGGAGAGCTTTGACACAACTTTAGTATGCTTCCAAGATTGAAAAGTCAGACATTGAAGGAATTATGACATTATTTCGCCACAGTTGGCAGAATTATTATTACTGAAAAAATGTTGAAATCATGCTTTTGAAAGTGAAGTTTGATACGTCATAAATTTAATGGTTTACAACGTTTGAAAGAAGAAATTAGGTATTCTTGAATCAAAATTGAGTGAGGAACTGAAGGTAGACCGGCTAGGCACTAATGTAATTAAGATTTGGATTTGAGGAGCTATTGATTTACGCTTTTGAAGAATTTGGAGAGCATTTTTGAACTGTTTCAGAAAATTGCCCCAGTTTAAATATCGGAGAAACTATTCTAAAATAGTGAAGAGACAGAACCTTAATGTAAGGTTGCCTAAGTATCTTGTTAGGACAAGAATCAGGTCAAAACGTAGTTCAAACCTATACACAGTTAGTGGCGATGTTGCTAAGGTGTGTCTTTTTACTGATCCACCATGCAAAACAAAGGTTAGACTACACCTTCTCACTAAAGTATAATCAATTCATAGCAAATAAATATGTACAAACACAATAATCCTTCAAATATGTATAAAGACTATAATACCGTGTCACTTGAATCGTGAATCCTTCAAACACAATATTGACTAATGATGCATGCACCTAAAGGTGTTATTTTAGCTATATCCTATGTTGACTAAGAGTGGGTAAACACAGACTTAAATTTTCTAAATGAGAAGACACGTAGTCCCACAACAATAAAACTCCCGCTCACCCCTATGCGCCAACTCTCTAAAGTAAGGTGATTTGAAAGAATTTTGGGAAGTACAATGTACAATCTGCGTGTACAATATGTGTGAGTGTCAGTACTCCAAAATGGATGAAATATAAACTAAATGTCAATTTATATAAAGCGATAAACAAATAAACAATCTATACAAAATAATAACAAATAAGCAATTTATGCCACATAAACAAAATAAACCAAGACAATTAGTATGAAACAAATAACAATGTATAAACGTAAATATTTACCTAAATCTGCAGTGGTTAGAACCTTTATTCCCCAGCGGAGTCGTCAAACTGTCATACCCAATTTTTACCTAAGGTCAAAACTAGCACGATATTATGGACTCAAAAAGAATTGATTTTATACAGAGTCGTCGCCTAAATTTTAAGAAAAAATAGGAAACTTATCTATTTATTAACAAGTATGACTTTATTTAATCCACGAACCAATTTAGATCCTAGGTAAGGATTTAAGTTATTCCGAAGGGAAGGGGTTAGACACCCTTCAGAATCAACAAATGTGATTTCCGGCCAGACTTAGGTTTATTAAACGATGAAGAAAAAAATCAATATTTATAAATACAAATATAAAATATTTGTTAAAATGATATAAACAATTTACATTTAAAGAATGCATAAATTATCGTAAAAATATGTATATAAAAAGTGTGTGAAAATAAACAAAAGTATATACGAATATGTATGGAAAGAAAAGATTGAATAAAGAAAATTTTGTCTTAAAGAAAAGATTACGTAATGAATTTAGTGTAAAAAGTGCGAATTATTTGATTAAATATCTGAATTAATTTAATATAAATATTAAAGGCCTAAATTTGCCTAACGCGTGATGAGGATTATGTAAATAAGAAATATTTCGCCCAACATCCCAAAAAAATAAAATTTCACTATGATAATATTTGTACAATTATAAGAATGTAAAAAAAGAATACAAACATAAAATAAACTCGAACTCTCCTTTTGAGTGTACTTTTTGACAAGTATTCCTGAGAACCTGTACAAACACTTGTAATAAAAAGGTTAGTAAAAAATAAATAATTATCAAAATAAATTAAAAAGGTATGTATATGTATTAAAAAATATATTTTTTGTTAAAAAGTGGGGCTTAGATAAAGTTTTGGAAATATTATAAAGATTTCGTCATCGCCCAAAATAATGTATTTTAGTACATATTTGTGTACATAATATCTGTCTTTTTATCTGTGGAGGCCTCGAAAATCGATGAAAATTTCTTCATCGGCCAATATAATATAGTATTAACATCCGGAAAGCAGTAAAAATCACAAAAATATCACATAAGACAGTCCAAATATTCGCAACACAATAACAGGGGATAACAGGACAATTGAAAAATTGACAAAGCCATCAAAAAGTGTAAACAAAATAAGGATCAGTATAATGCCAAAATGCGTAGCAAAATAGAGCAACAATCGTTCAACACAACCATAAATAATTTCTGAAATAGTAGTGTTCTTTGGAGAAGGCAAAAAAATTTAAATAATTTCATGCTTTAGTCATGATATAATGTCAAAACAGTGCACCTCTCGAAAAATAATAGCAAAAGAGAGAGGTGACGCCGTTGCTTCAACGGAATTTCACTGGAGCAACGCCGAAAATACATCATCACACAGATCTATAAAAGAAATGTTTTAAAAACAAATGGGGAGTAAAGAGAGACAATACAGTGGTGGTAATGGGTTGGTCCTCGACGGGGAAAGAGGGGAAGGGAGACAACACCGGTGCAGGTCCGACTGGAGCTCGTCGACGATCAGCTTCGGTGAGGCAGCGTGGTCAAGGTAACGGGAGGAAAAGAACAGAGTGGGCATGTGTTGGGCTAGAGTAGTAGAAGAGGTTTCTGATGGCACGGGTGGTTGTATTTGAAGTGAGGATTTCCAGATCTGAAGGTGGTGTTGGTGGTCGACGGTCGTCCGGCGGTCGACAGTGAGGGCTTGGAAGAGAGAAAAAATAAGAGAGAAGAGAAAAAGAGCCGTGACTGATTTGTAGTGTATTTGTACGTGTATTTTTGTGTTTTAAAAAAAATAACCCCACCCCCATTCATTTATAATAAAAATTAACACTCTTTATTAACCAAAAAATAAAATGTTAATTATTTTTGTTCCCTTAATGCATGATTTAAACCATGGGGTATTGTCTAATGAATTTTCATCCTTTTAACCAATACGCAAAGATTACTTATCCAACAGATAAAAACATCAACCCATCACTTCAAGTATCATCTTTTGAAAAGTGACGAAACCTTGACTTGACTGATTTATTACTCTGTGTTTAAAAAATAATCGAGCCAATATTATCGTTTGCATGCTGAATTAAAAAAGTATAAATATTGATGTATAATTACAGAAAAATGTAAATAGCAAATATAGTTAACTTCAAAAAAATATATTATGCTATAAACAATTAAAATTAGAATTATCATATATAAAAAGAATTGTAGTGTTATGTTATGTACGTATGCAGATGTATGTGCGAAAATATTAAAATAATAATAAATTGATAAATATTCTAAAATTTAGGAAATTAAGAACAATTATCAATAAATTATGCAAAGTTAAAGTATGACAATAAATTGATTAAAAGTCCTAAAATAATGCTGATTATTAATAAATTATTAAAAATTAGAAAAGTGTGTAAAAATTGTATTTGTGCCCTTTAACGATCAGAAAGTCTGAATACGCTTATTTTAGGCATGGAGAGCCAAAATTGGGTGTCAACAGATATACTCTTCAATCTCTTAGTGGGGAGCGATGACTACCCAAAAACTTTGGGTAAGGAGAGCGAAAACTAGCCAAGGAGAACGAACCCGAACTCCCCCACTTCTTTCGTGGCCTCTTGCCACTATCTCCACCACTACTCTCGGATGGCCTCAATTTCCTTCCTTGCTTCACACTAAGTTCAACTCGCTTTTTCTTCTCATCCTCTATTCTTTTGTATTGATATCTGTTGAAAGTTCTTAATTATATAGGAAGTTGAGTCTATTTTAATATCTCCACTTTTTAATCACAGAGAAAAAAGATAGAATGAATCTGAAATTAATCAATTGGAAACAATTATGAAGTTTCGGGAGGAGTAAAGAAGAAAAGATTATTTGGTCTCGGATGTGCATCTGAAAGTTTCTTTGGGAAAAATTGTTGTGTCTGTAATGCCTCCACATCAGTACCAACTTCAGTTTCTTTACCGACAACAAATTTGGAGGGGCATGTGAAGCAATTGATTCCGGCACTTACTATTCACTTTCTTCCAATAGTTATTGAGTGTGTTGGTGGTATTAGGTGACAAGAAGGGGTCGTGCTTGATCCTCCTCCTACTAATAATGATGACGTTGATTCGTAGCTTCATAGTATTCATAGCCCTTCATCGTTACATTAATTTTTGATAGACTATTTTGTGTGGAAGTTCAAAATAGGTATGTAGTAACAAATACTAATTTTGATGGATGTTGGTTTGACATTAGTTTATTTTTGATAAAATACTTGAACTTGTGGATGTTTGAACACAATTATTGTGCATTTTGCTATCTAATATGAATGTTGATTATTTTAATCATTCAATAATTTATGCATTTCAATAATTTTCTTACAAAATTATTAGCGACAAAAAATTAGTGACTAACTTTTGTCGTTGCTACTGAAAAACATTGATTGCTAAAGATGGTTTCTATTAGCGATAAAAAATTAGTGACTAACTTTTGTCGTTGCTACTGAAAAACTTTAGCGATGGATAAATTTGGTTGCTAAAGACAGTTGCTTAGTCGACCAAACTATGTTGCAACAGATCAGCGATAAAATATTCTATCATAAATTTAGCCACGAAAAAAATGAATTTTGGAAATAGCAACGGCATAGCAACGCAATTTTTCATCGGTAACATCAACAACTGATAAGCTTCGTCATTAAGCGGTCACAAGTTTTGCGACGGAAATTATTTTTCATTGGTAAGAGGCTAGCAACGAGAAATATAGTGATAGAATCAAATCCGTAGCTATTTCTGTTTAGCGATGAATTTACATAGAATAGCGATCAAATATGACTGTCGCTAAATGTTATTTTTCTGTAGTGTCTCCCCCTGTCTCCTGAACCCTTTTGGTAGTTCCATATATACTTCCTCTTCAAGATCACCCTGCAAAAATACATTATAGACATCCATTTAATGGAGAGTCCACCCTTTAGACACCGCTACAACAACCACATACCTGCTATTACTATTTAGCAACTGGGGAATAGGTCTCCTAAAAGGCTAGTCCCCCCTGCTGGCTATATCCCTTGGACACTAATCTTGCTTTAAACATATCTACCTCACCATTTTCAAGATACTTTATTTTGTAGATCCATTTGGAACCAATAGTGTTCTTGCCCCTTGGGCAAGTCAACAAGGATCCATGAATTATTGCCTCCCAAGGCTTGGATTCCTAACTTTATAGCTTCCACCCATCTGTCATACTTTATAACTTGTTTAAAGTGTTGGGGTTCAGTCAAATTGGAGAATTTTTTCAAGTAACATTGATAAGCAGAGCATGTTTTTCTATATAACAAACTATTGGCTAAGGGATGCTTACATTTTTGGCTGCTAGAAGTGTTAACATAATTATGCATCCACACAGATGGCCTAATAGCTCTAGTAGGCCTGTTGGATGTGGGTAGAGGAAAAGGGGGATCGGCTGAACTATCTGCACTATTATTTGTGTCAGATTTGTCTAGATTAGGTGGGGCAGGATCAACAAAAGTATCAATTTCAACTGAAGTATGCTAATCAGGACCATCAGTAGGGGCATCATCATCTGTGGAGACTAAGAAATCATTGATGTCTTCACCAGTTTTAGAAGCTACTGCAGATTGCAATTCCTTTTGTAATGGATTAAAAGGATATATATCTTCTTGGAACACAACATCTATACTAACTGACAATCTTTTTGATTGCATGTCTAGGAGTAAGTAACCCTTTTGAGACTCTGAATCTCCCACTAACACAACAGGTTTTGCCCTTTCAGAAAATCACCTCTAGGGGCAATTGTTACATAACACAGACAACTAATAACTCTCAAATGAGATAGCTTGGGATCTTTAGAAAATAATAGTTGAAATGGAATTTTACCACTTAAGATACATTGCAGCCTTCACACATAACCCGCAATACTTAATAGGCAAGTGAGACTGAAATTTGAGGGCTCTACTATGTTTAATATTTATCTGTGCTTCCTCTCCACAACTCCAATTTGTTGTGGAGTGTGAGTACAGCTGGTTTGATTCAAAATACCTTAAGACTAGAACAATGTATGACATCAAGAATTGATGAATTCAGTCCCATTATCAGACTTTGTCAATACTCCAAACTGTGTTTTGATCATGGATATAAAGCTCTTAATGGCTATTATGGTTTTAGACTTTAACTGCAACAGATGATCTCAAGTGTATCTATTGTAGTCATCTACTATAGTCAAAAAATAATACTTGTTATCAGAAGTAGGAGTTTTATAAAGACCCCAGAGATCCATATGTACAAGTTCAAAAAACGCAGAGCACTTAGTAGTACTATTAGGAAATAACATCTTGGTTTGCTTAGCTAGTGGGCAGACTGCACATTTATTTAACATATCTACATCATTATGACTCATCAAAAGATCTAAACACCTCAAAACGTGTGAAGCTGGATGCCCAAGTCTCTTGTGCCATAATGTGCAGTTTGGATTTGAAACTTCTGCAATGATCTTGTCATGATTTAGTCCTTCAGGTGTAGTTTGGTCTTCCCATTCTCCTTTAAGAATGTAAAGTCCACCCTCCTGTCTATTAATCCCCTTCACCTTGACATTGAAGAGGTCCTGAAAGACACAGAAATCAGGATAGAAGAAAACAAAGCAAGAGAGTTCCTTAGTTATCTTAGCAACAGATAACAGATTTAGTCTGAAGTTAGGAAAAAGAGAACATCCTTTATCACACTATCTGCAAAGATATAAACCTCTCCAATATGGGAAATAGTCACTTCAGCACTAGTATGAAGATGTAATTAATCCTTAGGACTTTGTACTAAACTTGTACTATCTCTGAACATGTGTCTATTTACAGACATATGATGTGTAGGTCCTGAATCCACTATCTAACTGTTAGAACAAGTTTTGGACAAAAAAATGGTTATACCTGTCATATTGACTTGTTTCATGTCCTTGTTATCCTTGTTCAACATGCTTATGATTTGGGTATATTCTTCTTCTATGAATGTGTGAGTCTTTCCCAGTGGTGATGAACCTACATCATGACTGGAACTAGATGCATCTACTTATCCTGCTACTACATTTACAGTTTGAGAAAATTTACCACCAGTACTGGATTGGTTGTTGCTGCCACTATATGATGAATAGTTGTTACCACGACTATATGACCTGGAATTAGTAGCATTATAACCTTGGTTCTTCTTGTTATTACAATCAGTGGGATAGCCAATTAGTTTATAGAAATTCTCTTTGATGTGACCTGAGAGATGACAGTAGTCACACTTTCTGCCCTTGTAGTTGGTACTTCCTTGTCCATAACTATAATTTTGATTCACCTGCATGGCAAGTGGTTCTGATCTATCATGTACAGCAAGCATACAGGAAGAATGTTGTATCTCATCTTCTATAAGCATGGAATAAGCTTGATTAATAGTTGGAGTTACTCCTTTGAGTAAAAATTGTCTCCGAGCTTGATCATATGACTTGTTTTGTCCACTCAAAAACTGTAGTAGTCTCAGCTGACACATGTGATCTAAATATTCCTTAAATTCAGGCCAATCGCAGCTTGGATTAGGAACTAAAACATCATACACACTCCATAAGCTTTTTAATTTTATAAAGTAGGATGAAACTGAATCAGCACCTTGAGAGAGCATATTAATTTCTCGATGCAACTGATAGATACGCATGTGATTCACCTTGTCAAACCGTTTCTTTAGTTTTTCCCAAACTGCACAAGCATTCGTAGCATAGACAATGCCAGACAGTAAAGTCTCACTAACTGTGTTATGAACCAGGAGAGGACAATTGCATTAAATGTTTCCCATTGTGCATGAAGTTCCTCCCTGTACAAGTCCTTATTGCAGGATCCAGTAACAAATCCATATTTCCTCTTTCCTAAGAGAGCAATTCGCATTGAACGACTCCACAAGCTATAATTTTCTGATCTAGTTAGTTTGATGGGAAAGTACAGCACTAGAACTATCTGAATTTCCAATGAAGAGTGGGTCACTTTGATCGATTTTAGGTGCCATAGATGAACAGATTGAAAAAACTAAAAAGGAGAAGTAGAAAACATGGATCGCAAATTCCAGAAATCCTCTGAGAATAGGATGAGAAGCAATCTAAGTTTTCTCAGTACTGAGCTCGTGGCTCTGATACCATATGAAAACCAAGCAATGTAGCTGGATCATTCATGATAAATGAGAGATAATTGTGAAAGTGGAACTAAATTTTTATTCATTCATCATCCTGTACATAGCATTATTGCCCCTATTTATAGATTGAGAGAATGAGCTAAGAGAGTGAGCTGGCTTCCAGCTCATTGACAGCTCAACTAACTCCCTAACTGCCTCTTAACCGACTAACAACTTGCATTAACAACTTGCCTAATAACTTCTTCAACTAACTCAACTAAAATACTAACTAACTGATACAATCGTGTAAAGTATCCAATGGAACATTAGCTTATGTACACATATATGCACATGCAGTGACCATATTTCAAGTCACATGTTAAAACATCTTGTGTTGCCTTTGGAGATCATCGCTCATCCAAAATTCAACTCATGGAACAGGTCAAATCCTTTACCTTTACTTGTAAAACTAAGGCGTGTTCGGGTGTTGCATTTTCCGCATGCGAAGCTGCCAAGTTCTTGACCTATTGCAGTACTATCACTAACTCACTTGAGATACCTTGAGATATCTGTCCAAGAATTTTATTTCGAGTGGATATCTCACCTGCTCAATCTTCAAACTCTAGTGATTCATTCATTTAATACTATAAGGACATCACCTGCAGCTATGTGGAAAATGACAAAGCTAAGGCATCTGACTATTCTCAAGTTGTCCTTGGTATGGAAAGACTGTTATCGAGCAGTTTTTGAAGAATCTTCAACAACTATGCTAGAGAACTTGAAGACATTCTGCATTGATCGCATACGCGTGAATGATACAACTCCAAGGTTCTGGTGGAGGTTTCCAAATATTCAACCACTCAGCTTTGCATTAATGATTTACCTAGTTGTTATTTGTTTCCCATTCCGGAAATTCATACTCATCTTCTATCTCTTGATCTGGTCATAAGTTGTATGGGATTGTGGGATTCAGTCGGATGGGAGAACTACTTTGTCTTCCCTTCAAATCTTAGATATTTGTCCATTGCCGGCTGTTTCTTGACGGAAGAAATGGTTTTAAGTATTGCAAGATTGAAGAAGCTTGAGAATCTCACATTAAAAGGGGGATTTCCTTGGTACAGAAGAGAGTACCGTTGCTGGGACGTTACAGACGTCGAGTTCCCTGCACTCAAATACTTGGCATTACATGGTGTGAGGATAGAAGAATGGAAAGCTTCGGAGGAATCCTTTCCCGTGTTTGAGGAGATATCTATAAGAACTGGTTACTTCAAGGAGATCCCTCCTAGTTTTACGGATATTCCAACACTGAGACTTATTAAATTGTATGACTACAATGACTCAGTTGAGGTTTCAGCTATGAATATTAAAAAGGAAATAGAAGAAAACAATGGATGTGACAGTCTCCAAGTTCTTAAACTGTAGGAGTTCTAAAGCTGATGGTAAGCCAGTTCAACACCTCTTTAATTTCTTCCATATCATATGGAGAACAATTCTTTTTGTAACTTGTGTCTTGCGTGGTGAAGTTCATCTATATACATACTCGGCCTTATTATCTAGTAACTTGTGTCTTGCCGTATAATGTGTTTGAGCATCATTTTCGAAAGTTTCATGTATGATTCTCATGTATCCTTCATAAAATGCATCCTAGTAGCAACTGAATTAATTGCATAGGCAACCATTAACACTTTCTGCTTTTGCTTCTTTTTTTTTTTCTCAGACGAAAATTATGGAACTAACAACTATTAAGAAGATGTTCTTAATTAGTGCATTACTTTATGTTATGTTGATCGATACATATAGGCTATAGCATTGGCACTCCTTCGTGAAAGGATTAAACTAAAGAAGTTTAAACATGTAACATTTTGGCGTTAATTTTTCTTCTCTGAGCCGTACTTTAATTCTTCATATAATATTTTCCTCAAATTTCTCATTTGATGTATCTTTTTGCAATGGTTTTCATTTTCCTAATATTCTTCTTTTAAATTTGAAGCCAAGGTTACAATTCAACTTCCACTGTTGTTAGTCTCAGGTGTGATCTTTGAAAGGTGAAACTTGATAACCATTATTATATACAGGATTTACACTTGCATAGTTTCGGTTGATTTTAGTTTCAACTAGATAGGATTTGGTTATTATGTTGCCACTTAGATTTAATCTGGTGTTTGCAAAACTGTTAGAGAATGAAAAAAGTCAACACATTGGTGGTTAATGAAATGAATGGTCTTTTTATAAGGCTTGGACAATCCTCCTCCCTTCAAGTTATCTTGGAGTGTGAGAGAGGCACTAGACAAGACCTAATTTTACAAAAACCTCCTTGTTATTCTGGTTAAAGACTTTGTACATCTAGCTACCTGTAGTATTAGAGAACCCTTACATTACCTTAAAAGATAATCATTTAGGTGTAATTGACTCACAATATGATCGATGGAAGATTAACAATATCACCATGTTATCTTATCTTCTTGTGTTTCCTTCAAAAGTATGGTGTTCTGTTTCGCAAACCATATCAACATTTGTATGCCAATGAATCCCAGTTATGTATTTATATTCATGATGATCGGGTCAAACAATTAGATCATTCTGAATATAGGCTGGATAAGATTCCAATGCTCAAGTCCAAGTAGGAAACAAAGTGACTTGGTAAATGTCCTCATTGCTCATCCAATATACAACAATCAAATCCTAATTTGCCTTTACTTGTTAACTCGAGACTTGTTCTGGAATTTGATGAATGCAAGCATTCCAATCACCAACTCACTTGAGTTACCTTGCAATTAAAGCCGACTATTTTCAATTCGTGTGGGTATGAAAATGAAAATATAATACCTATTATAGGTGTTAGTTAAGATGAAATATCAAAATTAGAATCACAAATAGATAGCTTAGAATATATATATCAACATGAACTATTCACAATAAAATGAATAAA
>NC_061111.1:135826908-135831616 GCF_002878395.1 Capsicum annuum
AAATACATACAAATTCATATGCTACAAAATGTAATTTGATAAACGTGTTGCTACTTTTTGTAATTTAATACTTAAGTATGCTACTTTATGTATTTTTTTTCCTTTTAAGTTTTTATTGGGTTTTGAATCATTTAATTAGCAATTAATGGACAAATATTACAACTTAAAGGCCCAAATCTAAATATATATCTACATCTACTTTCAAATTATTGAAAATTACTAAAACTAGTTGAAAAAGTATTTAAAAAGTAGATTATCATTAATATTTTATGTATAAAAAAGTTTGAATATTATATCTATACTATATTAAAAGTGTGAAGGGCCTTAAAATGACGTTTGAACTTTTTGCCCTTCATTAGAAGCCTCTGCAATAGATAAAAACGTCTTTTTACTATTTTCCTCAATTTATTATTTAATTAGATTAAAGACTCCTAAAATATATGAAAAGAATTTAATAACTCCTAAAATATATAGAAAGAATCCTGATAAACTAAAAACTTCTTGTACTTCATAATTTAAAATTATAAAGAAGAATAAATAGAATATTATGAATAAACTTGTAGGACAAGTCAAAGTTAAAAGGGGAAGAAATCGTTGTGCACGTCAAAAAAAAAAAGAGGCAAAAAAATTTATATTTAATTATATGATTTATAAAAGGAAAACTTGATAAATAAAATAAATTTAATTTATTGTTCCTACGCATGAGTTTTAGGATTTAATAACATATATTTGTTGATTTTGATTATTTAATCTAGATAATATTTAGTACTTCTAAAAATAGAATTTTGCCTTATATAAAAAATATTCTTTATAATTCTATTTAAGTAATATTTTGGATCAAAATTTATACGAAACAAATTCTTATATTGTATTTTTGCTTTTTATTTTAGTTTTAATTTACGTGTTTTCTTTCTATCATTGTCATCATTCCTTTTGCCTTTATTTATTCCTTTTAAGTCATACCTTTAAAATTATATATGAAGAATAATAATCAACAATTGACATTGATTCTCTCTTTTGATAATTTCTTGTGTTTCTCTTTTATTGTAATGTATTCTAGATTTGAATCGGGCCGATCCAACTTGCCTGGTCCATATCGACGGCACTAGAAAAATATTGAAGAATCTACATTAACTTTGCTAGAAAATTTGAAGACATTTGGCTGTTGCCCTAATCTTGGACCAAATGTGTAAAACTTTTGCATACAATTGGGACTATCATTGCCCTGCTCATATAATAGGGACTATTTCTGTCAACAGTCATTTTCTCCCGTAACTTGGGTTATACATCTGATCACTTGTATTAGTCATTAATCATATATGTGAGTGTGCACATTACAATAAATCTAGAATACATTATCTTAATTAAGTCGTCTTCTTATTCTAAATTATTGCTTAAAACCGAGTCTTACACTAATCCTTTTATTCAAGCACCACCAACAATTAATTATTAACTCTAAAGCAGAAGCGGGCAGACAATAAAAACAAATTTGCAAGTGGAAAACCATTTCTCGGTGGTTCCAAGTTAATTTAGTTTAGTTTTCTTTCGGGAAAATTTCATAAGTAGCATTGTTATTGCTTGTTTCGTGCAAATTATTGTATTTTTTTTTTTTCAAAATTTAGCAACATTTTCCTTTCAAATGTAGCAAAATACATATCAGCGCGCATACAAAATCAAAACTAATCCTTACTGAAGTTGTGCGAATATAAACATAGTATATGTATGTATGTGTGCCTAACTATCTATGTATATATATGTGTGTGTTTTAAAATAGAAACTGGATATATGTGTTGGCAATTGTATATATATTTATGTGATTTCAAAGCAAAAGTTGGATCTATGTATATGAAGACATTAACGGTAGGTGTGACCAACTGGATCCAAAATATGTGTTTTCAAACGGTATACGAGCACAAAAACCTTTAAAGATGGCGATCTCCGCTGAAGCAACGTCAATTCTCCAGTGGCCTGTCTGAAATGCCGATGAACTCCAATGACGATGAACGAGTGAGATTGGAGTACTGGGAAGCAGAGCTAGGGGTTTTAGATATACAGATATGTGTATTAGTTTCAAACGAGGTAAAGATAGATAGAAGAAATATTGGAGGGGGTAATTAGACACGACATGAAGCAACTTCAGCTTACTGAGGACATGACCCTAGATAAGAAGGTGTGGAGGATGTGAATTAAGGTAGAAGGATATTAGGAAGGAGTGTGTCCTTGCTAGTAGATAGGAAGTCTTTGTTTTGTTATTTGTGCTAGTGACCATAGTGCTAGTCTTGTTTCAGAGTGTGTTATTGTACGTCGTATTACTTAGTAATAGTCTTGTTTATGTTATGATTTGATCTGTTAATATCTATTATTTTTTGTTCCCTTTACTATTTTTCTAGACTGTTTTTGTTTTGAGTCGAGGGTCTATCATAAACAACATCTCTATCTCACCTCTGAGGTAGTGGTATGTACTGCATACACTTACCCTCCCCAAACCTTACTTTGGGGAACATATTGGGTAAGTTGTTGTAGTAGATATGTGTATTAGTGTATATATGCTATAAAATTACATGATCTCGCAATGTGTTGGGCGACAACAAAGTAAAGAAGACTTTCAAATTTTTTGGTTTTAAATTAAAAATATGTAAAATGTACCAAAGTTCCTTTACTCTTGTCATTTTAAACTTTTTTTCAAGTTAAATACATGTTTTACAAATAATTAATTAAAATAATTATAACTTATTAATAATTAATCATACAATAATTAACATGTCGTGCTTTATTTATTTACTGTTCATATTCCAACTAATTGTGTGTCTTCATTCTTCGAGATCCACCATATCTCCTATACTATTCTCTCTCATTTTATATTTCAGTTACTATCAATTAGGCAACCCTTTGGTGCAATTGATCTCTCTGTTTCCACCCTAACAACTGTAACACCCCGGATGTTAAGGTATCCAAATAAAGCTAAAAACGAGCCTACGTGGCCTCTAGATTGAGTATAAAACACTTTGAAATGGATTCAGATGCGTTGGGGAAAGTTTTAGACTTGAAAAAGGGTCAGACATTGCAAGGGGGGCCTTACGCAATGGTCCCACGTCGCGTGAACCACTACAGGGGGCTACTGTCTCATCCACACGGGGGCCTCTACCACGAGGGGGCTGCCCCGCGCCGCGGGGCTAGCTCCCGTGTTGAGCCTCACGCCGCGATCCCCTCCATCTTCGTCGACGGGATGATATTTTAAAGCCAAATTAAGGGTGTTTGAGTCTTTTCACGTTATTTTAAACTGTTTTTCATTCACCCAAAGCGTTCCCAACCCTTAAATATGACAAAATCACTCAAAGGGCCTCATTCTTCTTTTCTCAAACAATTAAAAGCAAAAGGGATAGGGTTCCAAGTTTAAGGCTCAAATTTTCTTACATTCATCAAGGTTTATCCGTCAAAAAGGCATGTTAAACACTCCTTACTTTAAGTATCATTATATTCTATCAATTTAATTGGTAATTACGTGTTCTTTAATGGTTGTTTGAAACTAGGTTAAGGAGATTGGTTGTGAAAAGTGTTATAATGGTTGTCCTCTTATTTTAATGGTTTTCTAAGTATTATTGATAGGTTTTTGAGTCATAAATATATTATATGAAAATGGTGAACTTGGTAGCATGGATTCACAACTTTTAAGATTGTGTATGTTGAAAATATGGCCCTCAACCTATTTCAGAAGCTTGTTTCAATGAGGATCTTATAATGTTTATTTCGTCTTTTGAATAATGTATGGCATGAAATATTGAAAGGTTTAATTTTTGAAGCCCTTAGGGACTATGTTTATGAATTTAAAGGCGAAATTGGGAGTTTAAAATGGTATATGAAAATGGCTTGGCATGAATATGGATGGCTTGCAAGTCTTGGTATGACTATACCAATATCAGAATTCCTTAATAAAATACTCCATGGATGAATGTTTATGAAAATATTTTAATTTTCTCTAAAAGGGATTATATAGTTGATAACACTCAACTTACACCTCAAATTAGTGTAAGGCGGTCGTCGTCAATATATTTACCCAACTTTGAAGTCGGGGGTGAATCCACAGGGAATAATGTGAGTGGCGATTAAGCTAATTTGAAGCTATAGCTACAAGTTCAATTCAAACAAATGGTACGAAAATATAAAACTAAGATGGGGGTTTTGAAAGTATCAAGTAATGTTGTCACTTCAATATTAATGTTTGTAATCAATATAAATAGGAAACCAGAGCTATGTTCACCAACGATTTTGGAAATTGACAGATACTAGGTAATGATAGAGATTCTCGTAATAATTAGAATAGCAGAATATTCCTGACGATTATACTATCTGACTTATCTCTCGACCTCACCAGACAATTTATTATCTAATTCTCTCAAACTTAGATAACTTATCTATTTCTAATAGGATGTTATCTCAGATAGATTAATCCAGTTACGGCATTAATCATTAAACAAAAGGTTGGTAGCTTCCGAGTCCCTGTTGATAATTCATGTCCTATAGTCTATTTCTCCGTTAGAAGCAAATAAAACCTAAGGCATAACCTAATGTTTGCAACCACTAGATTTCAGTTAAAACAATAGAATTTCAAGATGTTCCACTACTCTTTGAATCCGTTAAACACCTAGTATCATATCAAACCCTAATCCATGGATCCCATAACCCCGGCTAATTCCATTAGCCGGGGTTA